>NW_023396900.1:65219-96034 GCF_011125445.2 Fundulus heteroclitus
CTTCACGGCCTGAAAACCACAAACACGTGAAGCAAGTGTTTAAAGAGCTTTGTAAAGGATGTCCGAACTCTTTGTGTAAATAACAAAGTTCTGGTGACTTAACAGAATAGTTATTTATAATAATAAATAAGACCTGAAAGTTGTTAATAGTAACACAGTATAAATTTGTTATGTTATGGGAACACTATAGAATTCCCCACATAAGCTACAAGAGGAAGTGTCGCCTGGGAAGTGGTCGGCTGGACGGACCTCATAAGTTACCCCGAACCTTTCTGTTTAACTTCTTAGGGGAGAAAAGCAGCCTGGACATTGTCACTGATGCGTATTTGCTGTGATTTAGTTTGAGGCTTTGCAGTAAAATGTTTCTGACAGCCTTGGTGGCAGATCCACAGGGAGACTCACCCTTGACACAAACAGTCTGCATGGAGAGGAGGGGTGGAGGCAGAGGTTAGAGTGCCGCAAGACAAAAGAAATGTGAACGCAAAGCTATGGACAGTTCACTGTGTGCGTGCAGAGAAAGGAATATTTCAAGAACTACTGAAATGAACCCTTATTTATTTCACCTTTGTTTATCCCCTGATCTTATTTATTAAATACAAATCTTGACATTTTGTCTAAGGTTTACATTTAACAACATGCCAAGGTGGAATGGCAGTAACGATGACTTTAGCAAAGTGTTTATAAGGCCAAAAACAATGTGATGTCCATCATAATGCAGACGAAAAGATTACTCACAGGTGGACAGCTATTGGTTATCTCAGTAGCGTACATCCCAGGAAATTCAGTAAAAAATACTCCGAGAAATTACAAAAATAAAAACCCAAGATCTCCGTCTCTACAGGGCCTCTTACGCCTTGTTTTGGCAAGCAGCATCTAAATGACACAGGAACATGCAAACCAGAGGAAATCAAACTAGTAGTACACATCATCATGTATAGAGAAAACAAAAATCAGCATTTGATCTCAAACTATTAGCTATTAAGCTACATTGATTATGTAATGTCAGTAATATGCCTGAAGTCCATTTGACAGAAGAACTGCAAACAAGGCGATTTCTCACATCCAAATCTTTAAGGATTGTTTAGTCCTTTCTGACGGAATAAAACATGTCTGATGGGTTCTTGCTTGTTGAGAGCTGGAACTTCCTGGGAAAGGTGACATCACAGGGGTCTGATCAGCCAATCAGAAGAGGACTACTTTATTTATCTAAAACACCTTTTTAAGTTTCAGGGAAACATCTCAGCCTTATAACTGTGGCCAAGATTACCTGATCAGTTTTTTTCAAATAAACTTTCAAATATGTAATACTTCCTCTGATAAAAGAAAGATTCATGTCTAAAGTTTTACACTATTGGGAGAAAAATTTATATTATCCGTTTAGTTTCTGGATTTCCCAATGATCAAAAAAGACAATTCATGTAATAGTCTTTAGTGTGTTTATGGGAATTTAAACAAAATGTTTCTGAGCGGCAACCAACCAGGTCACATCCTGGTGGCTCTGCGACGCTGGTTTGAGGGACAAGAATCTTCCTAGACTCAGGATGAGGATGAACTTTCTGGAGAGGATATTCTCCAAAGTGAAAAGTGAGAAAAGAGAGCAATACTAGATATACTGTAGAATAAATGTGAATATAAATCTGAATAAAATGTGTTTGCGGTACATTTCTAATCCAACAGTCAGGTACGGCGGCAGAGGCATGGTGATATGGGCTAGTCTTGCAGTCACAGCACTTGCAATGCTGGTAGCTTGCAATGCTGAACTGACCATGAGCAAACATTTCACCACTCCAAGGTACTATAATGTTTGTCTTATATACCCTTTGAGGTAAGATGTTGAATGTTCAGATGAAAAGGAGGTGTCCTTTTTTTTCAACTAACCATATGGTGCACGCTAAAGGCTGGGTTGTTGGATGTGTTACTTGCTGTTTTCCCCATTTAGTCAATTTCTTCATCTAAGATGTAAGCAACATCAGTGAATGCATTGGGTCATAGGTATGGGCAACATGCTTATCCAGGAATGTTCTGGTTTTGAGTTGTGAAAAACAAGACGCACTGTATCAGCAGAAACACCCCTCTCCAGCTGTAAAGCACGGCGGTGGAAGGCTGAGGATGTGGGCTTCTCTTCTAGCCGGAGGATCTGAGCACTTCATGAGCAACTCGGTGACCACAAACCCCCTCGTAAAAGTATCAACAAGAGGCCATCTCTGTGAAAGCAGAAGCCTGGTCCAAACTGGTTCTTCAGCAGGACAATAATCTGATGATGATAAACTGGTGGATAAATTGGATGGTTTCCTTCTAGGTCACCGTGTGTTTGTATTTTACAGGTGATATTAATTAGATCGTGCTGCTAACATGTCAGTAGCTGGTTTACCTGCAGGAGATTTTTTTGCATTCATCTTATGTTTTTTCTCTTAAAACGTTTGAATTTTGCACAGGCATTTAAGTTTTTATTTTTCCAAGAATTTTGAGCAGGACACATAAACGATTTCAGCTCAAATCAGGGATTTTTTAGCTTTGATATTGGTTTCTGAGGGTTTTATTCATGACTCTATCTGAATACAAGCAGGGTGTAATAAAGCTGCTTTGACCTCTGGTTCTGAAGAAAACTCTTGTGTTTCTTTGAATTCCCTCGTTTTAATTTCCTTTTTAATTTAGTTGTACGACTGGAAACAAACCTGAAAAATATCGGCGATGGTGTTGGTCAGAATCCAGACTATTGGTGTTGCGGCTGGAATATTTTTTTCATCAGTGTAACGTGACACGATTGTCTTGGCCAAGAGCAGCACATGGTCAGAATGAGATGAGCTGAGCGGCTGAAGACCCAGAGGAGAGATGTGGCGGGTTGGGAGCTTTTAATAAAATCATGAGCAGCAGCTCGTCCAACCAGTCGCAGTGTCTGGTGGTCAGAGGCTTTTTCACGCCTCAAATTCCAGTTTCTGTCGGGTGGTTACTGAGCTTCTGTTGGCTTGATCTTTCTTGTTTTCTCCTCCTTCGGCAGGATGGATCAGATTTTTGATTCAGAAGTAAGTATCTGCTACTTCTACTGTTATTGTTGTTCTCAAATTTATAACTTATTTACTTCAAAGTTTTACTTATTAAACGTTTTACTGCAAACATTTATAATTACAAATAATTGATTAGTGAAAGTGCTGCACAAACTAGTTAATTGCTTAAATGAATGGTTTCTATATTAATGATAAACATATTGGAAAAATTCCACACTTATTTTATTGTAATGTAATTGTCATTTTAGCCAGAATAAGGATGTGGGTTTTAAAGATTCACACTATTCAATGGGTGTTTTTATTGTTCATACAGTGATAATTTATTCTGGGTTTGGATTTTTTTTAACGTGCCAAACAAAGTTTTTATTAAATATAAATCAAATAAATATAAAGATGCTGTTTTAAACTGATGCATTATTAAAGAAAAAAAGATCTATCCAAACCAACCTATAGTAATGTAAATTTAAATCACAAATTAACTGATTCTGTCAAGAAATCCTTTAACATCTTTTAAATAGAACCCATTTGACAGCATAAAATAGGCTAAAAGATGTAAAAAAAAAAATAAAAAATAAACATCACATTAGGCCCACAAGTTAATAGGTTTAAGAACAGGAGAAGCTAAGTGACTTGAGTCCTCAAGGGCTGGTTTCCTACAAATTCTCAACACATTTGAAACCAGTTATCAGGTCATCGGCAGGACTCTGGAGAACTTGACTGCATATATAGGAGGTAATTTACTTCAGGTGTGTTGGACCGGGGTTGCATCTAAAAGTTGCAGGATACTTGCTCTCTAGGACTGGAGTTTCAAACACCTAAAACAGATAAAATGAAGGTGTTGAGGTGGCCTAGTCAAAGTTTGGATTTAAATCTGAAATTATGTTGTGTGACTTTAAAAATTGTGTTTATGCTGAATAAACCCTCTAATAAGGATGAATTAAAACAAGTCTGCAGAGACATACATTTTAAAAAAAAATAAATGGCTGCTGATAGTTGTTGCAACCAAGGATGGTCCAGGGTGTAAATACCTTTCACATAAGATCATGCTGGTTTTGGTAGCTTTGTCCTTTAGTGAATGACATCAATTAAAAAGTGCTTCCTATGTTTATTTAATAATTTGTTCAGATATTAACTCTGTGGGAGGATCTGAAATGTGTAATTGTGACAAAAAAAAAAAAAAAAAAAAGAAATTTGTAGGGGGATACATTTTTTTTCACTGTGTGCCTAGTTACACTTCGACTGGAAAATTAAATGATTAAATGTTAATCCTCAGCTCCATACAATTGCTTTTATTTTTGTTAGAATGCAAAAATATGTCTGTTGAAAAAAAGTAACTGAGTTGAGGGAAAAGAGATAAATAAACAAGAAGGGTTTATTGTTCCAATATTTAAACATATTGATGGACAAGAATAGTAAATTAAAAGCATATCTATGCAGCATAACTGACTTTTTAAATAATAGAATTTATGATTCCTGTTTTAGGAGATGCTATTTTTGAGTGGACTGAGTGAAACTGTTGGAGATCCAAGCTCTGGTGGGTGAGAATCAATTTAATATAAATATGAGCTCATAAGAGGATTCCTTTCTAAATCTTTTTCATTTCATTGCGTAGATAAACAGCAGGTACTCCACTGGCCTCTTCAGGACTCAGGGCTGCAGTTTTACAGTCTGACCAGCGGGGGGCAGAACCACTCATCACACACCCCTGCAGGTGTAAGTGTTTCCTGCCTCTCACACACTGTGGTATATATATATATATATATATATATATATATATATATATATAAAATGTGTGTATTGTATACACATATGTAAATATATGTTTTTGTACATTGTTATTTATATATTTATAAATGTTAAACATATATATTTAAATGAATAAAATGCAAAATATTTCAGCACATGACTTTCTCAGTACTTGATAGTTTTTGAACATAACATAAAAGTATATGACATTTGACATTTTAAAGTTTTAAGCCCCCCCGAACATGACAAAATATGCTGTAGCGCACATATTCCCTAGTTACTTGGGGAAATAGGGAGTACCAATATGGCAGCTGGTGGCTTCAAAGCGACTCGTTCAAACAGACGGTGATTAGCACTCCAGTGTATAATATAGCTCAGTGGTGGGGACTCAGGAGAGTAGCTCGATTCAAGTCCCTGTAACGTCAATGTTCAATTTAAACTAATTTTAACATAAACTATATATATTTGCTGTATATAAACAAATCTTTAGTCACAATTGAACATTCCAATAAAATGCATTTAGCCTGTCACTACAGGGAGCAGTGGGCAGCTCACAGCTCCAAGGAAGCAATCTGGGCCTAAGGTTCTTGCTCATGGACCCATAGTGGCAGTCTGTGGGGTTTGAACCTGGTTCTTGCAGCCTTCTCAAAACACAAGTGCCCTGTTCTAACCACTAGTCCACCACTCCCGAGTTTATAGCATAAATGTTGATTTAGTGATGCTTTCCTGGTCAGAAAGAATAAGTCACTTTATTTTCCAGGGGACTTGTTATTCTGTTTCCCACCATCCCTTGCAGCCAATATGTTCCCTTTCTGACACAATCAGTGTTAAATCTGGTCCATGCAGCGCTCCAGAACCCTGAGGCTGCATGTCGGACATGATGACCATACTGTTGTGTCGGTTCGCCTCTGAACAACTGAAATGTGAACTGCTTCGAACCGTTTTCTCTTCCCGTTTGTCGGATCGTCATGAACTGCGGGGCAAAGATCAGAAAATGGTCCAGATAGTGTTGAGAGTAACTCCAGTTCTACTAATATGACACATTATGAGCTACAGATGTTTACATGGCTTTATGCCGCCGTCTAGTGACCATTGTGTCTACAGTCCCTGACGAAAGTCTTGTCACCTATCCATTTTGTAGAAACAGCAGCTTATAATGTGACTTTTAATTAATCTATAGGTTTTAGAAGCTGCTCAAATGAAAGCTAAAACCCTCCTACCTTATGTTTAATATACCAAACAAAATTTGCATCACTGAAGAAAGATTGATCATTTAATGAACACAGAAAGGTCTGATTTTGGCAAGACGTTTTGTTGCTTTGCCATATGATGCAGCCAGTCCCCACTAATATACACACCCACTAATTGATTGATCAATAACTGATCAATCAATTAGTGGGTGTGTATAAAAAGAACTCCAGCACACCAGACCTTCACGTTAACAGCAACTCTACCTCTGACAACATGCCTAACATTCCCCCTGAGTCCACTGCTGAGGTGGCTGACACCTTCAATGTGTCTCAGTGTCAAGTACAAAGAATAAGCAAAAGAGTTGAAGAGAATGGAGATGTTTTTGACAAGCCCAGGTCCAGCAGACCCCGCAATACAACTAATCGGGAGGACCGTTTGTTGTCTTGGGTTAAATATGGAAATTAAATCACCACTATGCAATTCACTGATGTTATGCAACATATTTTTATATCTGAAGTAGTTACATTTTCACATTACTATCTGGAGGCAACAGAACTTTTGTCTTGCCAAAATCTCACCTTTCTGTGTTCATTAAATGACCAATATTTCTTCAGTAAAGCAAATTTATTTTAGCATATTGAAGATAATTTGGGGGTGTTTTAGCTTTCATATGAGCCATTTCTTAAACCAATAATAAAAGTCAGGTTATAAGCTGTTGTTTCTACAAAATGGACTTTTGTCAGGGACTGTACTGCAGTATTTAGAACCCATACAAAACTGCTACAGTTTATGATAAAGTGTCGCACACGTGCATTTTAAAACACCGTTGGGCATGTTTACCTGATAAAGTGGCCTGTGAGTGTATCTTTTAGATGTCTTTGCTGAATTAGATTTAAAAACATGTAATAATTAGAACTGAACTGTCTTTGTGTAGACCTCCGTCCATCCTCTGGTTCCCCTCCTCCTCTACAGCGACAGACACCTCCCCCTCTCTTCTCCGTACAACCAGCCAATGAGCGAGCCTGTTGCCCCACCTGCTGACCCACCTACCTGTACACGCCCCTGTTACCACAGTAACAGTGTTTCCAGGTGAGTTTGGCATTTTTAGCATGAAACAGCTGCTCCTTCTCTTTGAAGGAGTAACTGTTCATCTTGTTGATATTTTTTAAAGGACAAGCTAAATGCCTCCTGATTTTATTCCCACATATCATAAGTTAGGAGTAACCTGAGAGAGAGATGGGGTAAAACACCAAAAGATACACGGCCAAGTGTTTTATAGAGATAAAACATGCAGATATTAGCAGCAGTAGTCACAACTGAACAAAAATGCCAGGCCAGATATAGCTTCTATGAAGAGAAGAGACAAAACAACAATTAATGTCATAAATAAGGGCAGACAACACTAAATTGGAGAGTAGTAGGAGAAAGCGACTGAGTGACCTCTAAGGAACTTTATGAAAGACTTGTTCTAAATGGGACCGTCGAAAACAAAGGTACAATCTGAAGTGAAGACTAGCGGGGGAAGCAGATTCTGACCAATCAGGTGAAAACTGGGTGTATATTGGTCTGGTCAGCCATCTCTGTTTGTCAGCAGCAGGCAAGCGGTGAAGAAGCCTCTGAACGCCTTCATGCTCTACATGAAGGAGACGAGACACCAGGTGCTGCAGGAAGGTTGCGAGAAGGAGAGCTCCGCCATAAACCGCATCCTGGGACGCAGGGTGAGACACCTGATGATGTCACAGTGATGTCACAGTGGTTGCTTCGCCAGGCCTGATGCGTTTGTCTGTGTTGGTCAGTGGCACGCCCTGTCTCGCTCCGAGCAGTCCAAATATTACGAGCTGGCCCAGAAGGAGCGGCTGCTCCACATGCAGCTTTACCCTGGATGGTCCGCCAGGGACAACTACGTACGTACAGCCAGCACATCCTGCTCCTTTACCGGGGAAACTGGGAGCCAAACATCGGCTTCTGCTTCTATTTCCAGGGGAAGAGGAAGAGGAAGCAGAACCAGCAGCAGGGGGTCGGAAACTCTTCCAGGTCAGGGTTCATCTGCAGCCAGCTTTAGTTCAGTATCAATCGTTTGAAAGACTTGAAACTCTGAACTCCACATCTATAAAACATACCCAGTACTGTTGTATAGTAACCATGAAATATGGCACATTTACACACTGGTTCTGTTTGGTATTACAATGATATTACAGGGTTCAGAACACTTTTATTTCCAGTCAAATTTGGTCCCAGGTTTGACATCCTGTTGTTCACCGAGTCCACCGAGTGTAAAATCATGTGATTAAATTAAATGTTTATTTCCTTCAGATTCCATTTTAATCTGCTGTCTCTACATTAAATGCTTTAAATTTGATTTGTGCAATCCAGAAAAGACTCAAAGACTTTTAAAAGGACTTGGAGCCCTCCATAGGCTGCTGGCATGATTGTGGCTCCAGATTTGACTGCTTTTCTTCGTAGAGCTAAGAATTAAATTTCTTTGCGTAGACACAGTTTTCGTCTATTGTCCCAGGCTACAGTCAGAAAAGTGGTGGTGACGCACCCTTCCTGTCATAAAACATCCCAATCTTTGTCTGACCTGACTGTCAATTCTCTCTTTGAGACCTTTGGGTTATCCACGTGGGCAGCTCTCTATTTTAGTGAAGCTTGAAGGTGCTGGTTCTGATCCCTGTTGATGTTAAACTGGTTTCACTATGGAGTCTTCATAGTGCAATTATAAGTTCATGACATCATCAATTTAATTCAAAACAATTTTATTATTCCCAAAGGGAAATTAAAGGTTGTAACTCATACTATCCAGGTTTCTTCAGAGCTGAGACAGATGGCTGCAGACAGGATCTCCTGGCAAGGTCTTTATTGCACCAGTCCTGAAGAAGCCTCTGACTGAAGACACTGTTATTGTATGACAGCCTGATGAAGAGGACGCTCAGGGTTACTCATTTTCTAAAACAATCCTTCTTTCTCCAATTATCTTGAGGTTTTAGCTCCACCCATCTCTAACTTCTCAACTCCTAAAGCTGATTGGAAATGTACGGCAACTTAAGGCAAATTCTAAGTGGAAAAAAACATGATTAGTTTCCATATGTCTTTAAAGTAAGCTGCTCTTCCTGTCTGTGCAGAACCAGATGAATAAACCGAAATCGAACAGCATGAAAATCAGCCTGGATATCCAACAGCCTCTTTTAATATATAAATCCACAGTAGCCCTTCCCCTTTCTATTAATTTTGTAGTTTAAACAACTACAAATACATATAGTTTTAGAAAAAAAGATCAAGCTATTGCAAGAAGACGAACCTTTTTCTTAAATAAAACCTTCCATTTTTAATGGAAAACGAACTTAGTTCGTAGTTTGGAGCCTCCTGATTAAAGCCATTCTGTTGTGGAAATTCAATGCAAACAGCATTAGAAAAAAAAAAACACAGAAGATGTAACAACAGACCTTTATTTTAAAAGTTCAGCATAAAATAATTTCTCAGGTCATTTATGGCCAAAGTTAGGAAGTACCCAATGTGGCTCTGGAGCCTGCCTGCCCTCACCGTCTGACTTATGCAGAGGTTTGCTGCAAGAAATATTATTTTGGACATTTGAACACAGAAAAAAAATAGTTGCCATTTCAAGAAGTAAAGTAAATGGTTCTGTGTAAGTTGTTTATTTTGTGAATGTAATAACTGAAAACCTTTTCACATTTAGTTTCCTCCCGTCAGTGATCGTACTACAATTAAAAATCTTTAACTGTAACTATTTCTACTTTTTCTCCTTAGAAAATGGAATCAGTTTATACTCTTCATGAGAAAATTCCCTGTGTGAAACAAATTAATTTCTTACAATTGCAAAGATGTTCAAGTAGTAAGAAGCACCACTCATAAAAAAAACACCCTCCTTCAATGACAGTACACCCCCCATCTGATCTTTGCTCTGTAAGAATCTACCAAGTTGAATATTCAAGTTTTAATCCATTACCTTCAAACTGACCTCTTGTTTTCTCGTTTGTAACCAGAGGTACTTTGAATTTTACATTGTTTCATTATTTGGTTTCTGTTTCAATGTTTAATCACTGTGAAAATAAAGAGAAGCTCTGCTACTCGAGACTTGATTGCTTGTTTCTGCCTTCATCACACCCTCCTGACCCTGGCAGGATCTCTTTTGAATGATAATGCAATGATATATAATACCTGAATGAGGGAAGTAGAACAAAAGCTAAAATTTTAGCCACAATTTGTTCAGGATGCAAAAAGAAACCCAGAAATAACTTTTGCTGACATTAAAAGAATTAAGGAAAAAAAATGTTCTGCATGATCCAGTCACCAGAGGAAAGTTGAGTCTGTGCCAGAAAGCAGTCCAGTAACTGTACACCAAACAGCTCCGAGACCAAAAGCAAACATTTTACCCCAAAAACCTTCAACGCTGCATTTGGAGAGGAGGCAACAGGGTCTGTCATGAGAAGTGTCTTGTTCCTGCAGTGAAACACGGAGGTGGATCAGTGATGCTTGGGGGATGTGTGAGCCACATAGATGTTATCTGAAAAATACTGGAGGAAAAATGACACTTCTCAACCAGGATTAGCCATGAATGCACCTGGATGTTGCAACATGACAACAATACAGGTGTAGGTACACTAAACAGCTTCAAGACCAAAAGCAAACATTTTACCCCAAAAACCTTCAACGCTGCATTTGGAGAGGAGGCAACAAGGCCAGCTTCTGACCTCAGTATCATAAATGTTGAGGATACACAGGAACTAAAGGCTTTTTGCCAAGAATGGGCAGATTTACCATAGCTGTCTCATCCAAAACAATCCCAAAATACTTCAGGCTGTCATCATAAACCATCGGTATTAAGAAGTAGGTTGTAAACTATTGGTCAGGGTCATTGTGACTTAAAAAGAAACAGTTGTTTAATAGCTTTAACCAACATTCAGCAAGTCCATCTTTGAAAAATTGTAAAGAAAACTGATAATCTGCCAGAGTATGTAAACTTATGAGCACAGGTGGATCTCCACACCTTATAGAAAAAACTCTAATCACATATGCAGACGACACAGTGGTGTTGGGTCTGTAACGCATCAAGAAAAATCAGTAGAGGGGAAAGTGCGAGCGACCGGAAACTATGGCTCAAGAAGAAGAAAAAAGGTTCTTCAGGAGTGGCCTAGTCAAAGTAAATTAAATAAGATGTTTATGCAACTAGCTGGTCAACAGTTCTGTACAGTGAAGTAAGAGGCTCACAGCAGCCAGTCATGCTTTTTCCCCACTGAATAGAAATAATTTGAAAAGCAATATTTTTTTTGGTATTTACTCACGTTATCTTTGTCTGACGTTAACATTTGTTTCATGATGTAAAACATTTAAGAGCCAAAAGATGAAACCAATAACAGAACAGAACAATAACAAAAGGGGCAAATACTTCCTCATGGCACCGTTTAGGCCCAACAGAACTCCGGTCAGACTGCAGTAGAAACTTGTGCACCAAACATTATTTAAGATCAGCTGGACGTTGAACTGAAACCTTATACTGTTAAAGTCCTCCCTGGGACACAGCCGGAGTCTCTCTGCAGCCTCCAGGCACAATGGGCTGAACGTTCAACAAGCAGCATCTTCAGCTTTGGCAGCTCAACATTAAACCTTATAATTTAAACAGCAAGAAGTAGAAAACGTCTCCAACCGCCGGGCTGAAGGGTTTAAATGTCACAGTGTAGTTTGTCAGAATGTATTTAATAAAAAAAACGTCTTTTTGCTCCTAAGCTTCAATGTCCGGAGACTTTAGTTTCTGAAGGCAGGAGGCCGGACTCCACAGCAGTGGAGGCAAACTCAACACTTCCAGTTTCTGCAGCTCTTCCTCCTCACAGCAGAGAGGTACCAGCCTGGTTCTACAGGCAGGGTCCGGCTGCAGCTCAGGTGAGTTTCCCGACCACCCTCTCCGGTTGTCAGTCGTCCCTTTCAATGCCCATCGTCTGGTACCGCTCTCTGCAGGACGACAGCAGGGCCCGCGGTGACAGGTACACGAGCGGGACCGTCGTCTGGACGTTCCTCTCCAGGAAGTTGAAGACCGGGTTCCACCACACCCTGGACAGGTAGTTGTTTGGTGATCCGCGCAGCTCCTGGGCAGAGACACAATAAAAAACAAGTTAGAGAGAAAACTCGTCTGTAAGGAACCAGAAAACCAAAGCTGCACTGCTGAGAGGGAGCACCTCTCTGCTTTAGAGGCTTCATTTTACAGTGAAATGTTTTCTGGGAAACATCCAGAATCAGCACCAGCGGTCCCAGAAAAACTGCATTCAGGAGAAATAGCTTTCTGGCAACCAAACAAAGCCGAAGATGACAGCTAGGAAGAAGTTGTTTTGGAAAGAAACGTGTTTAAGTCACAGATAAATCAAAAACAAAATAAAACGCTGAATTTAAAATGTTTCTCAACTGCTGCTGTTCAGTTTGTGTGTTTTTTTGGCAACTAATCTCAAAACAAAAACACCTCATTTCACCATGAAACCTGCAGCTGGACCTCAACTAGACATCCAGCAGAGGGCGACGTAGCATACGGAGGCTTCCTAAAGGATTCATATCTCCTGAACTTTGTAACATTTAGCTACAGTATTGCCAACATGAATTATTTTTGTTTTATGCAAGACATAAAAGTAAAAATATACCAAGCTTTAACAACATGACACGTGACAACATCTGCAGTGATGCAGCCTTGATGTTTCATCCTACTATCACCGCTGAACAAGATACCGTATTTTCTTTACCATAAGTCGCCGTTTTTTTCATAGTTTGGCCAATCCTGTGACTTATAGTGAGGTGCGGCTTATATATCAAATTTAAATGGTAAATCATACTGACCAAGATGAAACAAGTAGTAAACATTACCATCTATAGCCGCAAGATGGCACTCTAGGCTTGTGGAAACTATATGCTGAGTTTAATTAAGTAATTATCTTATAAACAACAAAGACTGAACACATGTACATATGTTATTTTGCTGTTTCAGTCTGCATTCAGTATGAGTGGTGCAGCTCGAAGGAAACAGACCGAGACAGAACCCTGTTACTGTGCTATCAACAAAGCTAATAACAGCTAGCGCTAGCTTACAGGTCTGTTGTCCAGACGGTTTAAAACCTCGCTGAAGCGCATCAGCTTTATGTTGCTCCGAAACATCCGTGTCATCCTGTTAGCTTAGCATGTAGCACCGTTACGTTCACGGTCTAATTTAAGCATGATTAGACTGAAATGCTCTGACAAGAACTTTCCGGCTTGAAATTGCTAGCTTGTTGTGCTAATTTACCCCATTCATCCTCCCACGTATGTTTAATATTATTCAGCTGATTGTGGATGCAGCTGTGTAATTGAATAAGTTGCTTTACCAGAATAAATGTCAGTTTTTAGTCTTGGATTGTGTGAAATAAATTTTTAAATAAGTGCGACTTATAGTCTTTAAACTCCTACACCTGACCTCCAACCCAAAGTTGGCAATCCACCCTTTTCTGGTCATGGGCTCAGACTTAAACCTCCCAAACCAGACACCCTCATTTCCACGACTACGCCTTAAAGTCGAGTCCATGAACACCACAGACAATTTCGGTGACAAAGAGCAGCCATGGCAGAGTCCAACGTGCGCTGGGAACAGGCTCGACTACAACACAGCAAACACTGCAGTTTTATTTAAAGTGCAGCTCTCGATAGGAACGCCTAGTCAAGGTCCGGACATATATCCAACTGAAAGGTGAACTTTTCCACTTTATCAGTTTAAATACCAGTAACAAGTTTCTCGTCGATTGTTGTTACCCAACAAAATAGAGAAGGTGAAGGGTGGGAACATTTCCGAAGGACAGGACTTACGTGATTGTTGGCCATGGTGTGGTAGGCCCAGAAGATCCTGGTGGTGGCATAGTAGGCGATGACGACGTCGATGCTGTAGTGCTCGTGACCCACGAGGATGCAGATGACTCCGGAGGCGCTGAGGGCCCAGCAGAACCAGCGGTACCACCACATCCAGCGGGGAGAGTCTGGAAACGGATCGTTTTACACGTCTGAATTTCCTTTACTTCATGACTGGGCTCCACTCGGCTTTAGTCCGTCAACAGAATACGCCCAGGTTTGTTGTTACAACGGGTCAAAATGTGGGAGAGGTCAAGAGTTGTCAATACTATCTGAAGGTGCCGTAAAAACATTACTATCTCTGTTGTTTTGGGTCAAAGTTACAACAGAGATCTGACGTATTGGTACTTGTCTTTTTCTAAATATACACAATGAAGTGGGGTTGATTTGTGCTTTTCTGACACGGAAACAAGTAAATAAAGAAAACGTATCAGAAATAGGGACCAAAATGAAACTATTGATGAGAACGTGTTAACCCCTGATTCCACCTCTGAGGTGCCTGAAAGGCTGTTCATCCTTCAAGGACACTGGAAAGCACTTTTTAGCCAGCCGTCAGGTGCATAGGAAGATGCCTTTAAGATGAGGAGGAGCGGAGCCTAAGAGTAAGAATTTTAAACTTAAGGAGCTCACAAGCCTGATGCACAACAATATTACCTTAAACAATACTTTATAACTAATAAACAGCTCAAAGAACAAGACGTTAAGTTACTCTTTTGTCCAATAATAGAAATAATTGGATGTTTTGTTCTTTATTTTAACCTTGGCCTTCTACACCAGGACGACATCCATTCATATTTTCTACTTGTAGCTACTCCATCTGGCCACATGGTGGTGCTGTTTGGCAGCTTTTAGTTGAGTTTGCCAGATAAAAACAGGTCTAGCAGGAGGATATTTTCAGCTTTGGGTGGAAAAACTGACTGGTTTAACCCCCGTAGCTGAGCTGAAGCTTTGCTGGAAGAAACCTTTGTCTGGACTCACATTCGCTGATGAAGAGGTAGGCCAGCGTCAGCATGACGGTGTGGCCGCTGTACAGGAAGTCTCCACACATGAGGTGAGAACCGGTCAGAGACAAACCTGAAAAGTAACCACAGTTTGCTCAGTTTTTTAAATCACATCCTGCTGATTTGTCTCAATTATCTAAAAACCCTTGATTGCTCTCAGACTTTTACAGTTAAAACTCTACAGGGATCCCCTGACAGCCAATCAGAGAGCAGGACTCTGTAACGGCACTGAACGAGAAGCAGTAAGCGTAGACGTTACCTCCTCCAGAAAGCAGTCGGAGGATCCTCCATATTTTCCCCGTGGAGTCGTTGTAAAGCTGCGGGGGAAACAACAGATCAGTTATTGGGCTGCGGAACACGTGCCGAGGAGGATAACTCTCCTGGGACCGACCTTCGGGGCGCAGACCATGTGCTTCCCGGGCACCGGCAGCGTGGTGATGTACATGGTGATGCAGCGATACATGTAGAGGTTCCCGATCAGGAAGAAGCACCGGCGGCCCACGATGGCTCTGCAGAGACGGAGAACGAGTCAAAGAACACCCAACGTCACCCGGGTAGCAGCTCCTGGATGTTCTGACAGCCGATCGGACCTTCTCTGGTTCAGAACAAGCTACAGAACCATGCAAAAGCTGCTAATCTCAATACTGATAAAGACCCTCCTCTAACGCTTGACTTTTAAACTAAATAGAGTTAAATATCTTTACTATTAACATTATTTTATCCCTTTGTGTGTTTTTTCTCTTTTTTCTCAGTCGTTCTGTCCCTGCTGTTTGTTGGAAAATAAATTAAATTGACATTAATGTCTTAAAAACACAGACATTACAGGTTTAACTGGAATTTATGGAGCCTGAGAAAATAAATGTTAGAATAAAATATTATTTTGTCGCAGAATCAAGATCTGAACTAAGAAATTATCCAGAATAAATGTATTTGAGGAATTGCAGAAAGTACTTATTAATTAAATAATAAAGGTTTCCTGTTTCTTTCAAAAGTAGAAACTTTTTATACAGACAGAAACCTCGTGAATTTTGTTAAAGCTCAGACAGACAGATGCCCAAATCAAATATATGACTGGATTAAACTCTAAGAACTAAGTTCTTAATGCTTATTTTTGTTTTAGCACCAAGGGCATCAACACGTGCAATTAATGACATCGTTGCATCCAGTCTTTGCAACTAAATTGTTTTTATTGATGTTTAACAGTTAAATCTGATCTATTTTTCATCAAAAGATGAGATTAATACTTTAGCACATTTAAATTTTTCATCTGGGTTTTTCATGTAAATCCATCCGGTTTAAAAACGTAAAACTGAATTAATGCATACACCTAATTTTCCCGTATAAATCTGTAATAAATTTGCTAATTCTATATCCATTATTAATATAATAGTTTAATATTAACAAACTGGTTTCTCTGAAAGCCTTCAGCTCCATCTTCAGACAACGGCAACGTAAATACACCCGTCAGCTCCTGGTGTTTAAAACTAACATTATTAAAGCTTTAAATTTTATATCCTTAAAATAACAAAAACTCCTTTTTATTGGTCTAATTGCTCGTATTTATATATTTTAAAGGCTGTTTTGTTCTGGCTGGCTGTCCCATCCCCTATAATGAGTGCTGCTGCCTTGGACCAGGTCATCTGGACGTTTTTTCATCTACTTAAATAAAAATGAATTAATTCAACCATTTTTAATCTCAGCAGCTCCTGTGAGAACCTTTCTGTTCCCACAGACAGAGTCCGGTCAGAGACGGCGCCGGCAGCGGGTCGTACTTGTGTTTGAGGAAGAGCCACTGGACGAACCAGAATCCCACCAGGATCAGCCCGTTGGTCTCGGTGACGGTGAAGGCCCAGGGCACCCGGTCCACGTAGTCGAAGAACTTGTCGGGCAGCGGCGGGCTCACCGACTTGTCGGGCACCCTCTCGTGGACGATGGTGATGACGACGGTGGTGAAGACGAGGTTGAAGAAGGCGTAGAGGAAGGCCACGCCCGTCTTCCACCACTCGTTGGGGAGCCTGTCGGTGAGCTCCTCCTTGGCGCAGATCTTCTCGTAGTCGCAGCGCCGCTTCAGCTTGCTGTTCAGGGACTCCAGCAGCCGCATGCTGCACAGCCCGCTGCGCTCGCTCCTGTCCGCGCCGTCCGGCTCGTCCGCGGCGGGCGGGCGGGCGGGGTTGCCGTTGGCGACCCTCTGAGGGCGGTCTGTGTCGGGGAGTTGGACGAGGTCACGTTGGCCTCCACCGGGATCCGAACTTCGCCCTCCTCGATCAGTTCTGAGGCTGCCATGGAGCGAGGGGGAACTGAGCCTCGTCGACCAATCAGAGCGCTCCCAGTCAGCCGGCTGAGCGTTCAGCCGGTGTCAGTGCGGCGGCGCCGGCAGCGGATCGACGTCGCTCAACGGGTAACAGATGAAGAAGAACCTGACGGGCTGAGTCACAACCAGGAACCTGGAAAACAGAGAAATCCGATTTAACGTTTTCACTCTAAGTTCCTCAGAAAGACGATCCGTGACGTTCTGTTTCTGTTTCTAAACACGACGCAGCACCGAGCTCCACTTCTGAGCCACTTCTTCAAAACCGGAAGCACAACAGGACAGATCCTAAAACTCTAACCTGCCCCCAGCTGCTAAAATGCTCCACTTGAGACCTTTTAACAGATAATTTCAAAGCTGCTTCCACATGATGTGACGCTTATCCTGAACAATCCAATCAAAAATCAAAAGCAACAGAACCAGGAAGCAGCAACAACCTGGCAGCATTAAAAGGTGAAAGGACTGAAGTTTTTCCTCATCATATCGACCAATCAGAGCCACATGCACCCAGTCACACTCACTCATACACAGATCAGGCAACCTGGGGTTAAGCGCATTGCCCAAGGGCACATTGAGCAGTCACGGGAGGATGTTGGAGTCAAACCCACAACCTTTTGAGAAGACAACTCTTCTCCCCACTGATCCACAGTCGCGCCTTAATCAGCAGAACCGCAAACGAATCCTGCGTTGAAGCCCCTTCTGACCCGTTCCAGGACGGTCCAACATGTCCGTCTCTTTAAGGTCCAACCCTGGGGGGGAGCTCCAGGTCCGGTCCTATGGGACCCCGGGTGGAGCTCACGCTGTTATCTGGGCTCAGATCTATGCGTCTGCAGCAGAGACAACGAGCCTCCGCTGTGGTAACGCCTGTCAGGAGGACGGCGCTTCACACAGCCAATCAGCTGCGAGCAACGAGCTGTGAACAAGTCAACGGTTCCCCTGAAAGGCTCTGACCTCTTCCTCTTATCAGATGATTCGTTTAGTGAAACCTTTCTGTTATCTGCAGCAGAAAACCTCTCGTCTCTCCGCCAGGTCGTTGACCTTCTCCTCACACTCCGTGTTTCTGCAGGTTTCCAACCACGTTTCTGAACACACCCTGAGAGCAAACACGACCCGAGCAGGAAGCAGACGGCCCGGGTTTGACTGCAGGTAACCTCAGGGAGACACTCCCTGCAGAGACGTCCTAAAGAACCAGCCTGACGACATCCAGCAGGAGGAGGAGATTCTTTACCTTTGGCATCGGCTGAGTAACAACACAGACACTCTGCAGCTTCCTGTTACCGAGGAACCGTCAGCGCTCAGCTGGGATTCACCGCAGACCGGGCCCAGCTGAACGCACCGAGAGCTTCAGCCCCGACATTTACCTTCAATCAGTTCAATAAACGCTTCAACCACTACGTCACCAGCATAAAAATATGACAAAAACATGATAAAAATAGGCAGGGGCCCATGATACAGTCCTCAATGCGGCGGGTCCTGGGTTCAATGCCCGGCCGTGGACCAATCCTCAACCCTATATCCTGTCTGATCGCTTTGAAATAAAGGTTATAGGTACCACAAGAATAAAAGAAAACATTTAAAACAGACAAGAAATAACAAGAATGTTAAAAATAGAATGAGAAATAAATCATTAATAGAAAATAGTACAATAAATTCCAACAATTACACTATTTACAGTATATATTATATATATATACTATATATAGATATATATATATATACTATATATATATATATACTATTTATATACTTAATAGTGTACAGTATCTATATATAATATATATATATAATATATATATATATATATATATATATATATATATTATATATACTGTAAATAGTATATATATATATATACTATTTACAGTATATAAATATTATATATATATATATACTGTAAATAGTATATATACTATTTACAGTATATATATATATATATATACTGTAAATAGTATATATACTATTTACAGTATATATATATATATATATACTGTAAATAGTATATATACTATTTACAGTATATATATATATATATATACTGTAAATAGTATATATACTATTTACAGTATATAAATAGTATATATATATATATATACTATTTACAGTATATAAATAGTATATACTATTTACAGTATATATATATATATATATATATATATATATATATATATATATATATATATATATATATATATATATATATATATATATATATATATATATATATATAATAACTCAAAAAATATATACATATTTCCATCGTGAAAAAGAAAAAACTTTGAATAAAAATACATTATAAACAAAAAATATCAGGAAAAAGATTAAGAAAACAGAAAAAATTTAAAATAAGTATATTTTAATAAAACGCAATCAAACTAAATGAGCAGAATTTATAAAACATGAAATGCATGTAAAATTTTCCAATACTGAAAAATGGCTGTGATAGCATAAATCTGCCCATGAACCTAAAGGTTTCTGTAACAACTGTAAAAAAATATATATTTCTATGGTTGAACTCAATGGAGTGGCTGAGATGGCTGCAGGACACAGATATTACTTTCTAGGCTCTATTTCTGGAAATTTGTAAATTTAAATAATGCAAATATTTTCCCCTCACTGACAAAAACAGTCAAGAAGGAACGCTTTGATTGGACGTTATATTCAAATTCCTCCTGCAAACAGGGAGTGTGAATGAATTCCTGTGGAAAGAGCCGATTGATGCAGAACGCGCCACTAGAGGAGGCGCCGAGGTGGCTCCGTCCATACGGACCTCCAGCAGAAACATTTTATGGTCAGACGGGACACGGACTGAGCCGTACGGCCACGGTAACAAGACACGGCGGTGGCACCGTCATGCTGTGGAGCTGTTCCACCACCAGTGGTGCTGCGGGTGAATGGACCCCTTAAATTCTCCAACGTGACCTTAAACTCAACATCGGGGCGTTCAAACAGGATTCAGGTGAGTTGAGCCAGAGAAACATCTAAAGCCTGGAGTTTGACACCGGCTGTTAAAACCTGGACCTGGTTTTACAGCAGAAAAATCACCCTAAACACATCCAACATGGTTCTGGAGCGTATATAAGGCAAGCTAACGCCAAAGGTTCTGGACGGGCTCAACTAAAAGCTGCCGGAAATGTGTGGACTGAGCTTAAAGCCGAGGTCCACATCAGGAAACCAACCGATTACAATGAGCTGCAGAGGTTCTGACTAGAGATGCACTGATCCAGTTTTTCTGATCCAAACCGATACGATACGTGAGCCGATAGTATTGTATACCTGATACCGATCCGATACTACTCTTGCTCTGTGTTTCCTCATCACTTGCTGCTCTACGTGATGATGCAACCAGCGATGCAAACATAGACCTAAAGCGACTAGATCGCTTTAGCTGTTTTGCTGTGTATGATATCAATTTAAAAAGAAGAAATGAGTGGATCTGAATTCTGGATCGGCGTCATTCGTCCAATATCCGATCCACCTAATTAGCCAATATCGGAGCCGGCATCCGGTCTGGGTACCAGATTGGTGCGTCGCTAGTTCCGACAATATGAGCGATCCAGTCTCCAGGCAGAATAATGCCAGAAGCTTAGTGATGGACGCCAAAAGTAAAAATCTGCCATTTACATTTAAACCAGAACAATTCATCGCTAAAAGGTCACATCAAGCAGGATGAGGAGAAGTTCACCCTAGACTGCAACTCTCAGCGGTGCCGTCCAGAGCAAAGTGATCAGTGATGACGCCAAACGCGAGTAAATTTTCTGATTGGCGAGTAAAGATCGGTGAGGGCTAGCTGCCACATGGCGAGTAAACGTTTGTACCACATAAATCCCGTTTTTCAGTCATCGTTTGGTCGAATGCTTCTTTATGTTCCTCTGCTGTCAGCTCGTATGACAACAAACGTACACAAACAGCAACTACGTCATGTACGTTTACTAGCAGCTAGCCTTTAGCTCAGGCTAACTATGTAGCGGCATTATGTGGAGATATTCAGCAGGACTCAGTCAGGCTTACATAAAAAATACGCTTGGCTGGTTGATTTTTACGTCTACCAGCCAACTTGGCCGGTGAATCAGGAAGTTAATTTCTGACACAGTCCGACTGGAAGTCAGCAGGATCAGAGGGGCCCTTCTAGAGCCGGCAGACTGCATTCTGGGTCACCTTGTGTGTTTGCATGAAGCCGGGTGGTGGTTTCTAGTGATGCGGCTCTACTGATGCAGGTTCTCAGAGGGTAATCTGGACCAAATCCGACTGTCCAGCTTCTTTTAGGAAAGTTCAATGGGCTTTAGTTTCACAAGGGGCACTTTATCTCTCCAAATAGTGCCTTGAAGCTCTGATTCTGTAATTTCTGCTTTGCCGACTCACCCGAGCAGGTGCAGCACTTCAAGACGCTTGTTTTAGAAGAAGAACATCTGCTGCAGACTTAGAGTCGGCTCATCAGCTGCTGTTAAATGTCTCCTCTGCCCGCTGACCGCTCCCTGCACACAGGAGCCTACGTGTGATGTTTACATGTGATGGCTGGCAGCTTAAAGCCGCAACCGCAAACTCATCCGCCAGGATTAAGAAAAACCTTCAGGCTTCACAGCACAGAGGTGGCTCAAGTGTTAAAACAACACCAACACCAGGCTCAGCCCCGTAACTGCTCTGTTTTTAGGTAATTTAAACTGCTATTTTAAACTCTAAACTTTAACCAGGAGCGTTGCTCCACCTCCAGCTGCCGTCTGGATCCATTTAACCCTGAAATGTCTCTACCAAGCAGCCTCTCTCTGCGGTTCTGGGCAACATCCTGTTTACAGAGTAGCAGAAATTAAGCCTAACCAAGTTAGAGAGACACGGGAATTCAATTCTCCCAATTTAGAGCTGATTCACCGACCCGGGTCGGACCAGGAGGAGTTACAGATCTGACGACTTCCAGCGCAGATTTCATATATCCACCTTTATCAGTGAATAACAACCAGACTTCTGTGAGTAAAGCCGGTCAAATGTCACCCAAACTTCACAAATCTGACTTTCCCTAAAGAAACAACCCAGGATATTCAAGTTATGGAGTATATCCAATAGTCAAACATCACATTTTAACAAAATCAACATATTTAACATCAGATAAAAAATATTTTTAACACTAAAGTAGAATAAACAGCAGAAATGCAACTTTCAATAAATCAGAAAGGACATACTGTTCTATACATTTAATTTTTTTAGGTAACTTGTTTTGATTACAGAGCATTACACGTTAACCAGCATACAACAGACTTACTGAACATTTCTTTTCTAAACTATAGCGTAAAGGTAAATAGATATTACACTTTTACAAATGTAGATAATAAATAATAGTTTTCACTCTACTATCTGTCTGATGAGTAGATCTAGTTCTAGATAACGAGGGGAAACCCCCATTTCAACAAGAAGTTTACGTAGTTGCGCAAATTTCTCTTTTGTTTTCCAGCTAGTTTACTTAAAACAGCTTTAAAACTTTATCATTCCTTAAAACCCCGTCCACAGATCGATTAATCGACAGTTTCGGCCTTGTTCGCACACTTTAAATTGTTCTGTTGGGCAAGTTCTGAACGCACGTCCTTCATTTTGAAAATTGCGACATCCAGCAGAATGCAGGAAAACACCTGTCGACCACGACAGGTAACTTCCTCGGTCGGTTTTTACTCCACAAACCCGTAAAATCTATAAAAAGATTGGACTATCTTCGTGTGAAAGGGTGGATAGAAAGTTGCTCACCGCTCTGAAGGAACAATATCCCGTCTTCTCCTGGGAAATGTCAACTCTTTCTCCTCTTTCCTTCCTCCCACCGTTTTCCTCCGAGCTGTTCTGGAGGAAGAGCCCCGCCCCCTGCCCGCGCCTCCTGCCTCGTGCCTGGCCGCTTTTCGTGTTTAGACTCCAAATATGGTTCGCCTGCTTCCGCCCCCAGCCCTCTCTCTCTCTCTCTCTCGCTCCCGGTTTCCGCCCTGCTGACTCACCTCTACGCATGACTCACCTGAGCTCGGGTTCACTCGGGATTTTCCGGAGCTACACAGAGGGACGTTCGTAGATGCTAAAGCTAGCAGCGATTCTCTGGCTGCTAAAATCAAAGGACTGGTCATTATGAGTCAAAGATAATTGTTCGTTTTGCTCTTTGTGATTCATTTGAAGATTGTAATCATAAAATGTAAACAGTTACCTGTAAAGGGTGTGAGTTTATCTACCTTTCTGACTAATTTAGTAACAAACACAACTGGGAAAATCTCAGTCTACCAACATAAACAATCTGAATGGCTCTTACACCTTTGTGTGTTTTTCTTCACATTGGGGTCTCATTTTCTTCTTAAACAACCATATTTTATTCTTAAATGATGATGAATGATAATCTTCTATTTCAGATGATCGGTTTTAAAATTATTTAAACTTTGGCTGCTTTTGAACACAGTTCCAGTTCAAATATAAGTAATTTTCTATGGATTGCATGTTCTTGTTGTCGTTGATTGGTTGTTTAATCCCTTCACTCTTACAGCTCACCAGTTATCCCATCATTTAATTCCTGTGAGTTGCGTTCCTTCTTCCATCTTGTAAATCTCCACTGTGTTGTTCTTTGTAGTTTAGCATTTTCAGCAACTACAAATCTCCTCTAAATTATAGAGGTCAGTCATCATAAAAGGGTTCCAATCTGACATACATGTTATTTTACATGTATATTATTATTATCTGTAAATGTATTGCATTGATGTTCCATTGATTTTGTTTTTTCAAATGCTCAAAAGCCTAAAAAAATCACTGTGTTCACCGAGAACAGAACGTCTGGTTTTGTAACTGGATCAATTATGACATCATTTCACATTCCAGCTTCTGACTGGTGAGTAAAAACACGCATTTTATGTAACAGTTAAGCATACAAGGGTTCCTTTAATGAAGCGGTGGTCAAACAACTTTCAACTTTTATTAAAATCACAAAATGTATTTAATTTTCTAATTTCTACCTGCTCAGCAATAAACACACACACACACAATAATTTACTCCTACAAGCAACATAGTCTGATTTATGTAAAAAAAAAAAACAGGATCTTTTTAATGTTTCACATTAAAAATGTGAAAAAAAGTTATTTTAGGTTCCCCTGATAATTATTCATTCAAGGACCATGAATGGCCCAGGCCGCACATTGGACACCCCTGCTGTAGTTCGTTCACTTTGTTCAGTAAAATCTTTAAGATCTAAGTGATATAAAAAGATGGAAACCAGAGTTCTGACCTCAAAATCCAATATGGCTGCCTAGCAGCAGTAAATTATTATTTATTACCCCCCTGATGGTACTGATATGTGTCAGTCGCCAGTTTTAGCATGATCGTTCAATATCTGGCTTGAATGTCAATATGCAAATTAATCTGTTGCCTTTAGTTTGTAGTGCTACCGCAACTCAGCTCGGTCACTGGACTCAAAAAACAGCCCAATAAATTTGAAAAACTGCACAATTTAATAAAAAGGAAATACAATTTAGAGATTTATAACTGGATCATAGATATGTTTTCTAAGGTGTTGTGACCAGATCCAGCTGCCAAGAGAAATTAAAGGCATCATCCGTCGGGCAAAAACATACTCAATAAGCTCAAAGGATGTACCATCAACAATTAACAGACCTGTTAGTAAAGAACCAGCAGCTTGCCCCCAAAAATCCATGCTGTTTTTTTTCTAGAATCAGTGGAGAATATCAGTGGTAACGTATTTGCCTTGGCCTGACTGCAGATGTCGTCTGCAGAGCGATGCATATTTCAGGTCCTGAGTCATTTCTTACGCTGGTTTTAACACCTCTTTCTTAAAGACATACTTTTCACCTGCTGTCATTGTTTCTCTTTAACCTCACAGCTATTCATTTGTCTTTCACAGGAACGAGATGTTTGGGCTTTTGTGTTTCAGCTACCGAAACCTCAGAGCCTGCTTTAAATGAGGGTTTCATCTCTAGAGCCTCCTGTGAGTCATTTTCTGTTTGGTTTCTTTAAGTTTCCAGAATGTTCTCCTGCTGAGAACAGTTAGCATGATGAGTTATCTTCGCTGGTTTGGGTCTAACAGTCTGAGTTTTTATCCACTAGGTGGCGCAATTGTGTTCACAAAAACTCTTTAATTACACACAACCATTACACAAACAAACAAATAATCATCAATAGGAAAATAAAATATGATTCAGTATTTATTAGTATTGAATCTCCATTTTAAGTACTTTGGTTACAGCATTTAGAGTGTTTCTTGGGTGGGTGGGTTGTGGGGAGTTATTAAGTAAACTGAATCAAATTAATGCAAACTTGCGGGGTGAAAATAAAGTGATTGATGGTTTCAACATGTTTTACCAATAAAATATATGAAATTATTTAAAATTCCCATTAAATTCATTTATTTTTTGTTGAAATGTAAAAAATAAATGTGAACAGGTCTGGGGGTATAAAGATTTTTGCAAGGCGCTGTACATGTAATAGATATTAAATAATAAGCATTTGATTGTCCTTCGGTTAAAAGTGGAGGTATGTGACCTTTGACCTCCAGCCACAGAGGGCTCTGGCTTCAGCTGCAGATAGAAACAAACAGCTGACGGACGGAGGAGCGGAGCTGAAAGCACCCTGGGAGCTCTCTGCGTGGACCCAGCCGACCGTCAACATGGACAACATGGACAGCCTGTTCAATCCCAGGTACTGACCTCTGCTTCGGTTCCTCTGTAACGTCTCCTAGCGCTCGGTTCTTTACCGACACCAGCTGAAGCTTTTTCTCCAGGGGGCCGTGAAGGTTAGACTAACATCTAATGTATTCAGTGTAACGTTTTACACTGGTTTTCACCATTAAGAGTAACCTTTTTCTAAAAGTAGAAACGCTTCTGTCTCTATTTGAGCAGCAGGAGAGCTGGTGTTTCATCTAAACTCTGGGGATGGGTTACAGTCATTGTTTTTGCCAGTTTTGTTGGGTTTATCCCCCACTTAATGTATCAGTCATAGCTGTGTGTAGTACTATATGTTCATGGTAGTGAGTCCTGTACCAGTTCCTGTTATTTTTAGCATCGAGCCCAGTGCAGCTGTTGTGTCTCTTTATGTCAGTAGCTCTGCAGCTGCTCTCTCTCTCTGTGGGTTTGTTTAGCCACAATGTGAGGACACACATGTAAGGTCCTCACAGGATAAAAAAAATAATCCATCTGCAGTATCAATGCCAGCCGGTCAGCCGCCTCACACTGATTCGTTTAAAAGATTCACATTTGATTCCCGTAAACAGAAGCTGCATAAAAATGTCTTTATTCTTCAGATTGTGCATTTTACATCAGATATATTAAACATTTTTACGTTTTGTCACATCATCACAAACTGTAGTTTTACTTGGATTTTTATAAACCGTCGTACTGCGTAATTGTAAAGTCAAGTAAAATAACACATGAATAAAGGCGATAAGTAAAAAACCTGCCGTAAAATCAACCTAAATCCTTCCCATTTGTCACCTTGGATGGAAGTAACATTTCATTTAAACAATCGTTCAAACGCTAAGTTTCACTATGACTTATTGCTCCTCTAAGTGTCCCGTACAAAGAAAAATCTGAAAAATGTCAAACATATTTGCATTGAACTCATTGGAATCCTCTGATTAATAAAAAGCCTGAATTTATATCCACTTGTACAAAACAATTTGTTTTTTTTGACGTCAGTCAGCTGTGAGATCAATTAGAGATTGTTCACTTGAACATCGCCTCTGCAGTTAGTGTAAGTTTAGATGCTATAGCGACACTGGACACCTGAGGAATGAAATGCAACTTTCAATCTCAACACGTTGATTATTTTTATTGATGGTAATTTTGCTCAAACAAGAACTTAGAAATTGAGTCACAATATATCTTTTTGAACAAAATTACTTTTTCAGGAGCTAGAGTTTTAAAATGGAGCTAACTGTTGGAAAGTCACCTTTCTACGCATTCCCATGATGGAAAGCTGCTCCACCAAGATTCATGCCTGGTATCTGTAAGGCAAGAAAAACAGCAGATTCTGCTGTTGTCACATCATATTCAGCTGTTTGTGGCTTTTACCACACGGTTCCAAATATCTCTGGCCAAGGTGTGGCCGCTGGTGAGCCAATGAGACCGGGACAAAGAACGCAGAAGGAGCTCTTCAGCTGAGGCTGTTTGAACTAGAGAGCTGTGGCCCCCTCCCAGAATGAGGTGTTGATGTGTGATCATCACCACACGCTCACTGCTATGCAAGTTTAAAGACCCAAGAGATGTTGAGAAGTTGCTTGAAAAGAGGCAACCTTCAGCACCCCCTCTCCCTCCATATATCCTGTGTTGTTGGATGGAAAGGCAAAATATCAAGAAAGTAATTATGTTAGTCATGATTATCAGTTTTTATATAACAACGGAAGCAGTGCATGGATGAAAGAAATGTTAATTTCAGTAAAAACAGAGATAAAGGGGGGAACAGAAAGCTGGAGTTGTCCCTGTGAGCCTGATCCAAACATGATTTATTAATCTGCAGCCTCAGCGTACTGAACCCCAGCAGAGGGCAGCAGAACCTAACAGTCCACCTGTGTGTAACCTAGGCAGTATAAATCACATGGGTGTGGGAGGAAAATATTAATATTTAATGCTGCATATCAAGAAGAAGAGAGGGGAAGAGTTTCATGAGCAGCTAGCTAAACATTTAAATTGTAAGTTTTATATTAAACTTTGAGCATAATCACCTGTAGACACTTTTCAAAGAATTACATGTGTTTTCTCCCTTTCTGATCTCTCTGAGAAAGAAATGCAGTAAAAAAATCCTTTGAAAACAGTTAATTAAAATGGATTAAAAGCAGGAATCAAAGTTTAATTAATCCCAACAAATCCAAGGTTTTAAGGATTTGAGTTTGTTTTTTTACTGATTACCAGTATATTTTATTTGTCATGTTTCTGACTTTTATATTTTGCTGGTACCTTCTATTTCTATTTTTGTCTCATGACGGTTCGTCCCCGTCGTCACCCGGGACGACATGTCCCGGCATCCCAACGATTCAATTAAGTCAGAATGAAGCAAATCTGCCCCGACACTGCAAGGCAACCCGACCCACCACACTGTTTCACAATAAGCGCCATTACAAGACACAAAAAAGCAAATAAATGGAAAAACCAGCATGGAATTTGTAAAACAGGAGCTATAACATGTTGCAAAATGAATTATTTTTAGTTCAGTGTTGTCTGCAGAAATAAGCCTCTGTGGCTTCCTCACAAATAAACTTGGGTTCTAAACGAGAATGGGCCACACCTGAGAGGATAGTTTGGTGTTCTGACATGATGATGACATCATGCCTTGGTTCAGGAAGTCCTCATCACCAAATGACTCGTGAAAGTGGACGCAGATCTTAGATGGGCATCTCACAATCATCCCGTCAATCCTATTTCCTCTCAGTTTGTTTTTGCAGCGATAACTCAGGCACGACTGATGGATACGTTCCTTTCTGGTCAGTATTTACATAGACAAACACAACCTGGACAGCTGGAGGCGCCCTGCATCAGTGGAGGGGAAGGCCCATCTCATAACTGATCCAATAGATATCACTGCAGGAAAATCCAGGGCCAATTAAACCAGGACCCCTTTTACAGTCCTTTGAGAAAGTGTTTACACTCCTACTTTCTACACTTTGTGATAGTGTCGCAATCAGAAACTGAGATCTATTTAATTTGGATCTTATGTGATGAACCCAAAGTAGAGCTTAGTGGTGTGATCTTCTAGCATGATTTTAAATTAATAATGATAATCTACTACTATTAACAACATGAATCCGTCTGAATCTTTCCAGTCGCCTGAAACTAGTTGGTCCGGTCCAATTCCTTTAGCTTTGTTTTTCCTATATCATGTTTACACTTTATTCATGGCAGCTGAGCACCCCCTATTGACATGGCAGCTGGATGCTGCCCCATGTGTGAGTCCAGGGTGACGTACCAGGTTAGTTTTTGTTCCCTGGCCAGTTTCTCCTTGACCTGCTGGGTTCCTTGGTCTCTATGATGCTGGTTGTTCTCTAATTTGTTTTTCTAACAAACCTCTAAGGGCAGAACAGAAGAGCTCTGTGCTGCCATTACAGGAGACACTGGTGAAGACCAGCGGCTGCACTGGGTTTTCTCTGGGGGGGTCTCAGAGTAGAAGAAGCCAAATACAAACGTGGTAACATGACAAATGAGTTGGAATACTCTCACAAAGACGACGTAAACTAAATTTTGCACATCTCAATCTTTCATAAAATCTGATCTAAATAAGCCAAACGACTTTGTCCTGATTTCTAAGGACCAATAAGACTTGAGCTTAAATCTCTGGCAGCATTCAGAAATCTGCAGATGGACCAACCATGGATGCGTCCTCCTGTCCCCCCCTGTCCGTCAGGTGTTTTGCAGGAAACACGTCCCCACGTCTGATTTGTGTTTTGATAGGAAACAAAGTTTCTCATCCATTAACTCTGACATTTAGCCGCGTGTGTGCAGCCCCGGAGCAAAGCCACAACCCTCCGTGTCCTCGCAGATATCATCTACATAAACATTTGATCCGATCCACGTCATCGTCTGTCTGATTTGAATAATGATGTTTAACAAGGTGCTGTCACTAAGAACTGGTTTAGACGGTAGCTTATGTTGTTTGGGTTTGAACGGCCACTGATATCCAGCTGATATTAGCTGCTCTGAAAAGACAACGACTGGACTGAATTCCTTTAACCTGAGCTAAATACAGATTAGTTTTGAAAATATTTACTTAGCCATACCTAAACTCTCTGCACTTGTTTTAAATAGTTTTACGCAGGAGACTTTAAATTTTCTACTCTTACTTCACCTTTTGTTTTATTTGTACAAACATTTCAAAAACTCCTTCAAAATATTGTCTATTTATCTCTGAAAACAGGGCACACAATTATCGAAAAATGTCTAAAATGAATTTAGAAATAAAAGTTGTTGAGATATCATGGAAAACCTCTAACCTTGGTCCTCTATCACCAAACGCTTTGTTTATTTTATACACCATTTTTTTCTTCTTCTTCTTATAGCCCTGGCTGCGCACTGAAAAAACTGGATCCAGAGGACGGAGAGCAGATGATGGAGTACTTAAGACCCATGCACTGCTCAGCAGGGAAAAAGCTTGTAAGACCTCTTCATGTGAAGTTTGCCAGATGTGAGCAGGTTACAGGTCAGAAGTCGGGTCCGATGTTCACCATCCATTCATTGAGAACGGACCGTCCATACAGGCTCAAATATACATAATAAAGCCCACTAATACTTGGTTAAAATGTCTCTTAGCCAGTTGTACCTCGTCCCAGAGTTTTTGTGTCCATCTCCTAGCTTCCTAAATAACTGCTGATCCTGTATTTGATCACTCTTGCTCTTCCAGACTATGTGGGCAACCTCTGTGAGAAAACTCTCGATATCTGCCACTACAACGATTAATTGCTTCATAACCGGGTTTAATGTTGACCTGCTTTGCACGGACTGAAACCAGGTTTGGCTGTATTCCATAATCTCAAAACAAATTCAAAATGTAATATTTTAAGTGCAGCCATGGCCATTTTATGCTTAGCGACCTATTTTTAATACAGGAGCACACCACAACACCGAATTCAAACTCAACCCTTTATTCAACTAACTTTTTACAACCAAACTGACAGTTTTTAAAAGAACGTCTGCTTGCTGAACTTCTGAAGGGGCGGAGCTTGGTGACAGAGTGTTCCTGGGTCTGTGTTTGTG
>NW_023396901.1:347500-541262 GCF_011125445.2 Fundulus heteroclitus
AAAAACCAACCCAAGGGGAATACAATTTAATATACTGGAAATGGTACACAGGAATAGCTAAGAAACTAAGCACAAGAATAACCAATAAGAATATAGAACATAATGAACAACAGGTAAGTAATCACCAAGGCAGATCCAAGACACCCCGCAAAAGTCCATCAAAACAACAAACAAATTGGGGAGGCAGAGAGGGCCTTGGGAAAGGACAAAAGACAGAAACTACCCGAACTAAGTAGGCAGAAGTGGTTTTGGAAGGAGTGCTAAAAACAAAAATAGGAGTTCAGGAGGGCAACCAGGGGACATGGAGAATCCACAGAGATGGATTGAAGCCTGACCGGGTGACCGGGAGAACTTCAGTGAAATCGAAGAAGGCTGTACAGATGGCAGCACTGATAATGTCGATGAGAGACTTGGAGATGGAGATGATGACAATGATGATGATGATGAAGGAAGCAGGTCATGAAGATTGTGGTGCTAAGACCAAAGGCTGCACAGTGGGTGATTTTGATCCTGCTGCAGTGAATGAGGGAATCATGGCTGATGAGGACGTAGAAACTGCTCTATGCTGAAAACTGTAGATTGGAGTCAAGTTTAGACTAGGAGTGAACACAGGCGCTCTGAGGAAATGAGGAACAGTATCAATTTGTCTGAGGAGAATTGCAGCAGGCTCATGTGCACTCAGTAGATGTGAAGCAGGCTCAGAGCATTTAGGAAAAGTAAAGCGGGCTGAGCTGTTCTCAAGAAAAGTTGAGAAGCTGGCTCAGCTACACTAAGGAAACATGAAGAGTGCTCAGCTGTAGAAAGCAGCACAGAGAAACATGGAAAAAACACTGCTGAAGATAGGACATGCTTAAGGAGCAAAAGAAGGCGCTGCACAATTCGGGCTAGGTAACACCAAGAAGTGTCTTTTCACAAGGAGCCGACTTGGGACCTAAATGCCTGAGATAAGTTCAGAGACTCCTGGGCAGTAGAGGTAGTGTTGTCCTGAACTGGCTCAGGAAAAAGAGTGGATGCGTCGGCCAGATCTTTTGTTAAAGGAGTGGGGGCAACACTATCCTCTCTGGCAGGAGAAAGAGGGAACAGAAGGAGCTGAGATGGCTGGTGTAGAAGACTGGAGCATTAATTGTGGAACCACACTGATCCTGGCAGAGGAGGTGCAAAGCATAAAGCACAATTTCTGGATTAAAGGTGGGGTGGAAATGTTGCTGTCCCCGGCACCAGGCTGGTGGTTCGCATTTTCTCTTGCCAACAAAACTTCAAAAAGGAGATAATCTCCACCCCTTTCTCTGGATCCTTAGACTGGCTGGATCTTTCCATCATATTGTTAGTATTTGGGATAGACAAAAATTGGGATGAGCATAAGAAAATAATAAATAATGACGATAGAAAACTTACAGATGGAAACACGAGGAACCCACAAAATAACATGGGCAGAGTCACAGACAGAAAATGAGGACAATGCAGGGAATCACAGGCAGTTTGACAGAAAGTAGAACAGGCATAGTTTGAGAAGGATCCAGCAGATAAGAAGAAGAACCAAAAAACCCGACATGGCCAGAGTTACTAGTAGAAAATGTGGAAAAATGCAGGAAATAATTGTCAGTCTGATGGGACATGGACCGGGCAGTTTAACAGAAGGATCCAGCAGATAATGATAACCAATTCATATTTCGATGGGGTGTAGAAAATGACATGGGAAGCGTGTGTTAATCAGGAGAAAATGAGGTACAGCTAAGGTAGAAGATAAGAAGGCATGGTGAGGGAGGGAGACTAATTAACACAGTTGCGCCGAACAGAGATACAAAAATACAAAAAAACAAAACCCAACTAAGGGACTTAAACTAAAACACACAGGGAATGAAAAACAGGAATAAACAAATAAAGTAAGCACAAGTCATAACTAACATGGCAAGAATACAAAACATAATGAAAACAGGGAATTGATGAAAACAAACACAAATGGGAACCAAAACCCTACAACTAAGGATAGTGACAATACTGTATTGCTGTGAGAGAAAAGTTAAAGGTAACTCAGTCCAATGCAAAAGCACAACCCTGCTCCGAGACAAATTTGAAAGATTCCACCAAAGTGGGTGGGGATGAGCAGGACGGGTGAAGGGGAAGGCAGGGAAGGATGAGGGTGAGCGGGAGCCATCTTAATTTGCCATACTGATCCACTCGGAGTGAACAGAGTGAAGCTGGTAGTTACACCATGGTTAGGTCTTTTGAGGTGGGGGATTTTTCACCCCCGTCGTCACCAGAGGTTGAAAAACTCTTTGTTGAGCTCAGCTGGCCAGAGCCTCATCAGTTTCAGCTGCTGGCTAAAAGTGCTGACTCAGCAATGCCTGTAGCTGGTGCTACCAAGGCAGTGTAGGACAGGATTGGTGCAATTATATATTTATTTCCCACTTTGTAATTCAGGGCAGGATCATCAACAGTTTTGTGCACGCATTATTCATTTTTCAATGTAGATATGGAGTGGAGTTTGTCTCCTCTTTAATATTTTTGCTCTGACTGCAGGCAGGTTTCAGGAGAAGGTAGCCACTGTCTGCCTGTGAGACAGAATTTAGGGAGGTTTGAAGGAGCTCACGGCAGCATCACTGCTGCCTCAAGACAGTAACTCCATAACAATTGTTGCCTTCACCAATTACTCACCAATAAAGTCACCATTACAAATAAAAAGTTGCTAGATTTGATGCTAGTGTGCCTGTGCAAATTATTTGCTAGATGGGTCTGAAAAGTCACTATGTTGGCAACAGTGCTTTCTACGGAGGCACAAGATGCCATAACTGTTTTTTTTTTTATTTTAGGCAGAGCTGCTTACATACACCACATCTGCAGCGCTACTGACGTCAGTTTATCTTTGTGATGTCACAATAACTTTTGAACTATAATGCACACATGATTCGAAATTCACTGATGGTTTTCAACAAATATGCAGTAATTTGTCAAAATAATGACCTGGATATGTAGGCAGCACTAAGAATACCATGTTAATAGTTTATTAGAAAAAAAAATGGTGGTGAGTTACCCTTTGAATGTAATGATTGTTATTTGATAATACAATTAAGTTTTACCCTGTCTCCAGTTTGGATGTTATCATCAACCTCAGTTGTACACTATCCTTCCAGCGATCTTCTAATATATTCAACATCATAGATTATATTTAAGGATCATAAAAAATTTTCCATTTTCATTTTGATCAGCCTTACCTTGTTGTCTGACAGCCCAGTGACTTGGTCAACAAACTCCTCCTGAATCATGAAGGCAGCCAAGTTAGCAGTGTAGGAGGCCAGGAAGATGACAGCAAAGAAGGCCCACACCGACACAATGAACTTGCTGGTGGTTCCTTTGGGGTTTTGCACTGGCACAGAGTTGTTAAAGACCAGACCCCACAGCAGCCAAACGGCCTTGCCCATGGTAAAAGAAGGACCATGAGGATCTGGGAGATACAGTAAAAATAAGAGAGAGATATATTATAGTATTACATTTCAAGTAGTAAATTACATTTAAAGATATTATCAGTATGATTATGTTTTCAGGGTCTCTAACAGCCTCAAATCCAAACATTTTGAGAATATAAGAATGATAAAATCAGACATAGGTATAAACGTATTTGCCCTTTTAAATGGTACATGTTCTCAAGATGTTTTGTGTTTAATTTTGTCTTTGTTTATTTTATATAAAGTACATAAGACCTGCAGTACATAAGGCCTGCAAGTTTGACCTATAAAATTTTGTAATTTTCATGTCTCTCTTGAATACTGTCCTGTTTACTGTATTTCCATGCCCATCTGAGGTATAACCGGAAGCAGATATCCATGTGGTGGTGACTACAATCACCCGTTGGCCAGCACAATTGACCAAGGAGTTGCACAAATTTTTTTTAGGGAAGCCCCCTTTTAAGTCTATTGAGTGACCCCTTTTTTCAATTTGTTAGCAATGCATTACAGAAATGCATGTAAATTAACAGGCCAATATATCAAATACCTAGTTCCTCAACACATTAATATCAGCACCATTCACTCTGTTTTCAATTTAGACCCTTATCAATACTGAAGACTGCTCTAAAAGTATGGAGTTTCTCTTGTGCTCACCTTTTCCTTGTGCCAGGTTTCTGTTAAAGCCAAGAGGACTGATGTACTCAAACATGAAGACAGCCATTGCAGTCACCAGTAGGAGCATCACAAACATCATCACCCACACTGATGCACTGAATGGCTCTGAGAAAGACAAAATTAGGAGTACAAATATTAACACTGGTTAAACCAAAATCTCTCAGACATCCCAATTTACTTACTATCTGATCTGTTTGGCAGTGAAATGAAGGAATTAGATATAATGTTTGCACAAATGGAGGATTGCAAGTTGTACCCTTACCAAAGCGCTCACATACTTGTATTTAATTATGTGAGGAACAGAAAAGTCTAGGAAGCCCTGGTGTCAGCACTCCTGTCCTCCCTCTGAGCTCACGACACTGCTGCACAGATTAAACTTCCTGTTTATGCATGTGGGGGGATGAGGGGATACTCTAGGCATAGGGCACCATACTGAGTGATGGTTGTGCAAGAGAAGCACGTGTCTGCTGGCAACCAACCCAGTGTTTTGCTGCTATGGCCCTATATTAGCCACTTTCACAGCACTAAATGCATGTAACATACATGTGAGTGCATGAACCTGAGTGTGAGTTTGTTTCCATGTACAGCATACTAGCATGGGCTTGTCTGATTTAGCTTGTAAGAATTTTTGTTTACTTCTATTTGTAAGTTGGTGGATTTGCTGCCACATCATGTGTGTAGGAACTTGCTGAGTGACAGTAGAAAACAAATTACTGAACACATATAACAGGGGTTTTCATTGCCTTTTGGTTAACTTCAGCAGTGTCATGAGAAAGCAACTGAACTATATCCTCCAGATAGAAGCACATGCACACACAAAAAAATAACTAAAACAATGACAGCACTTACCGAGAAAAGCTGATGGCGAGACAGTTCCATTGCTACGTGAGACCATAACACTGATCCCAGTTTCTACGAACGGGACGGAGAAATCGATGACCTCAGAACGCTCCTCATTGATCGTCAGAGATCCGACGGCCATGACGGCTTTCTTATAGACCACCTTCAGAAGTGTTGGTAAAGGGAGGAATGCAGGGATTGAGGAAGAATGGGGAGAAGTGATTTAGAAAAATGGAGCAAAAATAGCAAGGAGCAAGACACAAAAAATTTGTACATTATTTGAATCCATTGTTATTGATCTTACTAGTTTCACATAAAATGGGCTTTTAGACACATCGTTACACTATAAAACATTGGAAATCTAAAACAACAGACTATGCAGCAGTCTCCTCCTTTGTCTGCAGTGAAGCGGGCGCTGTACCGTTCTGTTGTGGTGAAAAGAACTAAGTCAAAAGGTGAAGCTCTTGATTTATTGGTCGATCTACGTTCCTACCCTCATCTAGGGTCATGAGCTTTGGGTTGCAACTGGAAGAACTCCACAGGGTGTCTGCGCTCTCCCGTAGAGATAGGGTGAGAACTCAGAGTAGAGCCGCTGCTTCTCCACGTTAAGAAGAGCCAGTTGAGGTGACTCAGGCATCTAGTTAGAATGCCTCCTGGACACCTGGAGGGATCCAACCACACAAGGAGGAGACCCAGAGGAAGACCCAGGACACCCTGGAGGGACTATGTTTCTTGGCTGGCCTGGGAATGCATTGGGATTTCCCCAGAGGAGCTGGCCCAAGTAGCTTAGGGAGAGGGAAGTCTGGGCCTCTCTACTTAGGCTGCTACCCCTGTGACCCAATCCCGGATATGCAGAAGAAGAAGAGGTTACTATAAAAATGTCCTTCACCTCTTCTGTCTTGCTGGCTCTGGTCTCTGCCATTTTGCTCTGTGTGGGGATTAGGCCAACATAATTTGCTTACATTAAACCAGATATTTGAACTTTTGGTTTTGTGAGCAGGTGGAAGTCAGCATCTTTATAGAGCTTGTCAGCAAATGCTTCAAGATTTCCTTAAATACAATGAATGACACAATTGTAGTCTACTTCCGGGTTACTTCTGTGTGTGGTGGCTCTTGAAACTAAGACTCCAACTGCAATCTATGCTTTTTCTTCTCCAAACTCTTTGCGTCACAGTCCAATTAGCATTTATGGCATATCCTCAGTATGGAGGTTGTCAATAAGTGACTGGACAACTATATAAACAACTCCATGATAATGTAGGTCATAACATGGGTATAGGATAATATCCTATATCCTATGGATATACAATGCATTAACATCATTTTTAATTGCTCTCAGTGAATGTTAACATTTTCTGAGAAGTTGAATTTAAGGTTTCCATTACTTGTAGGCCTTCATCATCAAAAGCAACTGAAATAATTGTTTAAAATGTAATGCGTAATGTAATAGGGTTAACTTTTTAACTGGATTACTAAAATGAATCAACTTTAAAAGTATATTCCAATTTACTATGAGGTACCTGCCGATGCAATATCTTCTTGCTCATAGTGTCCTTGTTTAGATTTTAGCTCCACAAAGAACAGTTAATCATTTTGGGTTCATCCATACTAAATGGATTATATTTGGTATGGAAGATCATCTATTATAAAGTTGTACATGCTTGAGTTTTAATGGATCAAAAATGCCATCCAGAACCAGTGCTTCACAGGATGAATGCAATACAGACTTCTATTAAGTAAATATCCACTATAAAAATACACATAATTATCAAGTTTAGATTTCCTTAAAATTCTCCCTGGGATGATATTGAAATGGAGGTCAGAAATGAAATACATGCAAATAACTTTTATACAGAATTTGGTCAAATGTATCTATTTATTTAGATTTTGGAGCATGTAAGTGCACAAAAGCTATTCTTTTTCCTGACACTAATATTTTCTCACATCAATTTAAAAGAGCTTACCTCTCCCACCATCCCATTCCAGACATTGTTGATTTTCTTGCCATGCTTTCCATTTGTGACCAGGTACAAGTCATACGTGAATTTTACGTACTTGGCAATTTTCTTCAAAATGTCGATGCAGAAACCTTTGCAACACTTTTTGATATATGTCCCACCAGCCTCAGTTGTGTTGCTACAAAAACACAAAAAACAAGGGCCACCATTACAACTGAGTTTAGACATTGTTTTTACCTAGTGCCTGTGACAGATGCCAAAAAATACATAGATACAGAAAGAAATGTTCATTGAGTCAACTTTCTTTAATTTTTCTAATGTCTTACAGAAGTATTCATCCCCTTTTCCTTGTTTTGTTGTCTCACAACCTGGAATTATGATAGACGTTTGAGAGTTTGTAGCATTTAATTTACAGAATATCATCACAACTTTGAAGATTATTTTTTTTTACGGTGAAGCAAACAACAAATTTGAGGAACCATAAGAAAACTGCTGCATGCATAAATGTTCACCACCTTAAAGTAGTACTTTGTAGAGCCACCATTTGTGGCTATGACAGCTGGTTTGAATCAGTCTCTGTGAGCTTGCCAAATCTGACCACTGGGAATTTTCCCCATTCCTCAGGGCAAAACTGCTCCAAGTCCTTCATGTTGGATGGTTCTCTCTTGTGATCAGCAAGTCTAACCAAAATTGGATTGAGGTCTGGACTTTGACTAGGTCAATCCAACATATTTAAATACTTCCCCATGAACCACTCGAGTATTGAGCCTCTTGGCAGGTTTGTTCTCGTACCACACAGAGGTTAGGGGGTTCGTCTTGCAATTGGCGGGTTACCGGTTTGATCCCCTGCTCTGACTGTGTCCTTGGGCTAGACACTTCACCCGCATTGCCTGCTGGCAACCTCGCCTCTGTCAGTCTGCCCCAGGGCAGCTGTAGCTACTTATATAGCTCACCACCGTCAGGGTGTGAATGGGTGAATGACTAAGACTGTAGTGTAAAGCGTTGTGACTGATGTAGTCTTGACAACTTTGGAGGTTGTCAAGACTAGTTAAAAAAGCGCTATACAAGTACAAGCCATTTGTACAAGCTGTTTTTAATTCGAATGGATGGTGCTGTGGTGGAACATCACTCTGACCTGTATTTCTATTAGACTTGTATTTGTACTGTTTGTAGAGTTCCTTGGTCTTCATGGCTTAGTTGTGTTGCACCCCAGAGGGTGCAACACATAAAAAAACATTTTTATACCAACGGATCACGTGAAACATAGACTGCACATTAACTTAACTTCACAAATTATGTGAACTTCATAGCGAATCCATGATCCATGCCTACTGGGTAAATAAACTGACTTATATCCATGAATGCCTAGCAGAATAAGTGATAGTTTAAAAACTAGAGCAAGGGGGAACTAAGACACACAGTCAGATAGGGGAAGTTAACATCAACCTCTCTGAGATTGGGTACCAAGACCAATGATGCAAGAACAACTGAAAGTGAGAATGTCTGACCTAAGAGATAAGATCATGGATAAATTAAGAGCCCGTCAACCCTGACATTAAATTTTGAAGTTAAGTGAAGTGCCTCCACAGAATCTCCTAGATGATGTGAATACAGCACTAAGTACAATCCCTACTGTGACCATCACAGAGACCAGTGAGCTGATATACAGAACAGCACTAGTGATCCTTGAGATGCTTGGCAAAGGTAACTTTAAGAGTGGACATAATGGACAATGTCCACCATGGAAGAGCAGATTGCTAGCCAAAATCAAGGCAACATGGAAAGAAGTAAGCCAATTGTCAGAACTCCAGAAGATGCATCCAGAAAGGAAATCCCCTGAAATACAACCAATGCCCATATCTGAGGCCCTGGCTACCAGACTGAAAAGATACACAAAGGAGATAGAAGCCCGAAGATTAAACAGTCTGTTATCCACTGAACAAGCTAAAATGTACCCCCAGTGGCAGTGTAATAAAACACAAGCCAACCCACCGAGGCAAGAGACTGAGCAATACTGAAAAGGGATATGGGAAAAAGAAGCATCACATAACAATGATGCAAAATGGCTAATAGATCTAAGAGCAGACCACAATAATCTCCCTGAACAAAGTCCGGTGAACATCACAATGGCAGACATCCAAACAAACACTCTCAGGTATGAAGAACTGGACAGCACGAGCTCCTGATATGATCCACACCTACTGGCTGAAAAAACTGACATGACATGAATGCATAGCAACACAAATTAACCAACTGCTGATAAATAGGACCCACCCTGAATTGCTGACAGAGGGCAAAACAGTCTTGATAATGAAAGACCCCCAGAAGGGGATGGCCCCTACCAACTATCGGCCAATAACCTGTCTCTCCACAACATGGGATGTCCTATCAGGCATCACAGCAGCTAAGATAGGTGGGCACATGAATCAACACATGACAGAGGCCCAGAAAGGCATAGGTAAAAACACCAGAAAAGCCAAACACCAGCTGCTGGTTGACAGAACAGCCACCCTGTACTGCAAAAGCAGACAAATAAACCTGTGCACTGTCTGGGTTGATTACAAGAAAGCCTATGATTCAATGCCACACACATGGATCCTGGAATGTCTGAAGCTGTACACGGTCAACAGCACTCTGAGAGCCTTCATTGCAAACTCCATGAAGCTGTGGAAAACCACCCTTGAGACCAACTTCAAGCCAATTGCATAAATAGCCATCAAATGTGGAATATATCAAGGAAATGTTCTGTCCCCTCTGTTGTTCTGCACAGGCCTAAACCCCCTCAGCCAAATAATCAGCAAGTCTGGCTATGGATACTGACTCAGAAATGGGGCCACTATCAGCCACCTCCTTACATAGATGACATCAAGCTGTACGCTAACAGAGAGTGATACAGTCGAGCTGGAGAGATATATGGCCAGATGGTGAAGAAGAGAGTGAAAGTATTCCACACATAGGGGATTGCACTCACATAAGGGAGAATAGCAGATATTGACATTCAGCTGGGGTCAGCAGAAACAGCCAAATACCTGCAACGAGTAAAGCAAGTTCTGAGAAGTTAGTCCAATGGCAAGAACAAGGTCCAAGCAAACAACAGCTATGTCTTGCCAGTAATCAGATACCATGCTGGACTAAAAAGCTGACCAAAGGAGGAAATCCAGACCACTGATCTTAAGACACAAACGTTACTTACCATGCATGGTGGATTCTACCCCTAAATACAGTATCCACAGACTATACACTAAGCGCAAAGAAGGAGGCAGGGGTCTAGTGAGCATCAGAGCCACCACTGAAGCTCCAAGAATATATCAGTAAGATGGCCACCAGGGATGAAGTGCTCAGCGAATGTCTCAGACAATGGAAGCTGGAAGAGAAGTAACCGAAGGAGCCATCGTGGGAGGAAAAAAACCCTGCATAATATGTACCACCAACAGATAGCTGAAGTGGTTGATATGACCAAATCATACCAATGGCTAGAGAGTGCTGGAGTGAAGCACAGCACTGAAGCGCTGATCGTGGCAGCACAGGAGCAGGCCTTGCGCACCAGAGCAATAGAGGCTGAGATCTACCATACCAGTCAAGACTCCTGGTGTAAGCTATGCAAAGAAGTCCTAGAAACCATCCAGCATCTCATAGCAGGGAAGGAATACATGGAAAGCCATGACCAAGTTGCTGGTATAGTGTACAGAAGCATCTGTTCAGAATACCAACTGTAGATCCCTAGGTTAAAATGGGAGCTACTTCCCAAGGTGGTGGAGAATGACAGAGCTAAGATCCTGTGAGACCTCCAGATACAAACAGACAAATTCATAATGGACATTTGATTGATGTGGCCATCACGAGTGATGGAAACTTCAGGAAAAAAGAGCATGATAAACTGGAGAAATACCAAAGGCCCAGGGAAGAACTAGAAAGAGTCTTGAAGGTGAAGACAACAGTTGTGCCCGTGGTCATCGGATCACTTGGAGCAGTAACCCCCACTCTGGAGAGTGGCTCTAACAGATACCTGGAGAAACATCAGACATCTCAGTCCAGAAGAGTGCAATCTTCTGCTAAGATCCTAAGAAGAACCCTCAAGTTTCCCGAGATTGAGAAATGGCGAGCCATCTACCCTGCTCAGGTGTATGAGGGGTATATATATATATATATATATATATATATATATATATATATATATATATATATATATATGAGGTATCTTCCTCATTCCCCTTCCCTAAGTATTTTGTGCAGCTCCATAATATAAAATAAGAGAAGAAAATTAAGGAAGAGGTGTTGAATGCTTTGCATCTGCAAGCCTCCTGCCATCTGTTTGTATGAATCTGAGAAAAGGAGAGTTCAGAAACTCCTCACTCATACACACAAACACAAGCCCACTTATGCTGTGTATTCACATTGAAGAGTCCACTTCAACTTTCAGCCACCTGGGAGTCTCATTTAACTTTTAAATGTGTGCTAATTAGAGGACGTTAACCTTGTCCTTTGATCTAACATCCAAACTTAACCAAGAGTGAGATAGCAAAAAAATAAAAAAATGGTTGCTGTGACTCTGGAGTTTCATTCTGTCCTGTCTGCCCAAAGTGCACTTACTGTAGGAGTGCCTGACCTCAGGTCCGTGGTCTAAGGGGGCCAGTGACTTTCTCAATTGAGGTCTCTTTTTTGGATGGAAAGTTTTTTTTCTGACATTACATTTGTGTATGTTTATAACAATTTCATAGAAAGTATCCCTGTTACAGTACTCCAGCGTTAAGCTGCATCTTTTTCCTGCATAGAGAAACGTATAGAGCTATTGCTATCATTAATTTTGTGGACAAATTTCTTTCATAGACCATATTGTTGCTGCTAGTAACCATGTGTATTCTCTTTTTCTTCTTCGTTATGTCCTTCCAACCCTAGACAATCATGGTTGATGGCAATTCATATTGAGCCTACTTGTGCTGGATGCCTTTTCCTTGTAACCTGACTCTCGCCACATGGGTGTAGTTCAGCCGAGCTCCATGTGGCTGCACACATCCCTCTGGAATCACTGCCATTGGGAGGGATTTCAATACCACATAAAATGAACAAGCCAATAAGGATCGCCGGGCAGGATTTTCATAGGTGTGACGTATCAGAGAAGCAACTGTTTGTATTCAGACAACAATGGCGGTTCGCAGCAGGGAAGCAAGCGGTGACCAGACATCCCAGAGTCCCCATTTTGGAAGACCTATCCCCAGCAAAAGCTGTCCCTGGAAATGTCCCTGATTTCAGTGTATAATGGTGGAGTAAAAAAGCAGCAAGAGGTATTTACCCAGTCCTGCTGCTGTTTCGACGTAGTAGAAGAACTGAGCCGAATGTGCCTTCCAGCCCAGTCTCCGTTGCGGATCGGGCGAAACAAACCAACCCCGACAGAGACTCTGTGCCTACCCGCTCGCTTAGCAAAATCAGAGAGGTCCCCGGTTTTCGTTAGATAAATCTGGTCATTCAGTAACATTGATGCTTCTATTTTGTCAGTGTTGTCCAATCTACTGAATACTAATCATTTAACAGAACACCAGAGCTTTGAAGAGCTTTGTGGAAACAATGTTTTTCAGTTTCAATGTTGGATTTGATGTGAGTGGTGGAATTAGCATGTCAGTAGAAATAACAGACAAGTGATTTTCTATTCATATGCAAGGATTTTTGATAAGGCCCCTCCTTCTGACATACATCTCCAATGGAGCAATTCCAGATGGATGTGTGGAGCTCTGCAAAACGAAGTCCATCTGGAGAGACATTTGACTGAATTGCTGTAAGGAATTGGAAATTTTATGAATTGATTTTTGATTGATTCTTCTATTTGAATTGTGATGAATAAGACCTTTTTTAATGTTTTAAATGTGTGCTATAAAATTCAATCTGTGCTATATATTTAAACTTATTGCATGCAGTAAGGAAAATCAGAATGGCAAGGTGTTCACAGATTAAATAATTTATTAAGTAGTAGCTGAAAGATTTTTTTTATTTCTGCAAAAGCACAAAAAATGAAACTATATTTGGTTCTGGCTTGTTCAGCTATGTCATACAAAAGCAGATAGATCAGAACTTGTAAAGCAGCCTTTATGAACTGAGTGTAGTTCTATGAACTTAGCCTATCTTCTAGCCAGCGCTCTTCTCCCCGTACTGCACTGTTTGTGAAATTGCTAGGCCAACTTGACATAAAAAACACTATAGGGCCTGATGGGTCTTCACAGAGAGCATTGGGGGCCTGTGTATGATTGTGTGTTTCAGTGAGTATGGATTTTTTTCTAAGGGAAAGCCTGGAAGAGTGAATTTCCATTTCTGCATGCACGGATGCCCTTCAATCCCCAATCCAACTCTTGTGCCACTCCCCATTTACTGCCTCTTCCATCCCTTCCATCTAACCCTCTTTCTCCAAATGGACACCATGGATGCTTGAGTGGGAATTGTGCTGGTGAAGGGAGAAACATGGCTGAATGCATTGGTCTGTAAGTGGACATGTGGCAACAGGGAGCGTTTATGAACTTGTGAATGCATGTTTGTGTTCCTCCTTGGAGATGCTTTATCCTCTGCCCTACTTCACTGTGATTCTGGAAGATAATCTCTTTCAGCCTCTTCCCTGAGACCCCCATTACTGTTTAATCTGCTCTTCGCTTTATCTGTATACAGTTATGACCAAAGGTTGTGACACAAATGCATTGTTACATGTTATGTTTATTTGTAGTTGTTTACTCGTGCACTGATGAAAAAAATATTTAATTCGTTTTGATGAGGTTAATGCATATTGTATTGCAAACATATTTTAAGTGTTAACCCTTCTTCTTCTGAAGTACTGCAGATAGAGAGAGATTCAGAGAGATCTATCAATCTCTCTGAATCTCTTGGGCAAGTCCTGATTGATCTAGACCTGTGGCTTCTTCTTATTCTACCATGTTTTTGGAATAAACTGCAGGTTCCCGGTGGTGTAGGATGATCTAGGTAGTCCCCATGTCCAGAAACATTCCTCTTTGCAATCAGGCCTTTCATGTTTAAACTTTTGATGTGATTTCAGGTTTGATATTCTTACCCACAATTTATTGGAATGTTGAGGTCTGTTTGTCACAAAGCAACAGTTTCTACATGCTTTTGTGGACCTCAGACAACCACATTTCCAAGGGATTTTCACAGAATAAAGTTTTGTTATAATTTAAAAATGTTCAAATTGCACGTAGCTAAGAGCAAATAAACATGCACAATGTCAGGAAAAAACTGATTTTCAATATCAAGTCGAAAAAAAACAACAACATTGCAATCAAATAATATCTGGTAATTTTCCACAATCTAAAAATAATAGTATTACATGGTATCATAAAATTGTATAAACCACAATGTATGTGTCACTGCTCATATATATTTTGTGTATTTGTGGCTGATTTTTAGAAAGGCCATACATATCAAAATTCTTATAATTCATTATTGGGACAACTTTAATACATTTTGCGCTTTCAGTAATTTATTGGCAGCATTATTTTAGGTTGAAAGTAAAATACACCATACAATATCAATAATACGAACTGGCTGCAAATATTTTAATTTTGCAGATTTCCTTTATTTCACAGAAGATTAAAAGTCCATATACAGATTCAAATATATATATAGAGTGCCACCAACATTTGGATGAATGTCCCTAGTTGGAAACAACCATCTGCTTTTTCTAGTGAGCAATATGACTCTGGTACAATATGTGCTGGATATTTGACCTCTCATATTGGCAAAATTGGCTTGATGTTAAAATTGCTTGTTTTCTGGACAGGAATGTGATGTAACACAGTTCAAAAATAATTCCATATATTTGGTTTTCAACACAGTTCAAAACATTACCATATGGTTGAGGTCAGGGTAATTCTAGTTGTTTAAAGTTAGAGCCTTCCCAATTAATTTCACAGCCAGTTTTTATGTGTGTTCAGGATCAATGCCCTTCACCCAATCATGTTTTGCCAATGTTGATATGATATAAATTTAAAGAATTTGGAGGCAGTCCTTCTTTCATTTTTTTTTCCATTCACTTTGTTTAGAACAAAAATAATGTTGGAAAACGAGACAGACCCTAAATATACTTCCACCATAACCATACTTGAGACATATTTAAAAAAATATATTGTTTAATTAAATTTACACCTCCAAAATATTTTTGAGGCATCTGAGAGTGACAGTTTGGATGAAATAGCTGACAATGTGTATGTAAATATCTGATCAGGACTGTATGCAAGCTGAAAATGACTGATGCCGAGCAGCTAAAGGTCATTCAGTTTTGCTTTATGTCTTCTAATGTGGCCCCCTTTGGGGAAATTATGTATTATCAAATTATCTAAAAAAAAATAAATAAATTACAAGCTCTGATTCTGCATCACACAAACCTTTCAGTGACATGCTCTCATAACATCTGCGCATGGAAACCAGCCAAAAGGTAGAGTTTGTTGGGTGTGAGAGTGAAAATTTGTTAGGAAAGGAAGTAAACTGCTAAATTCAGCAGTCATCTTCATTTTCAGTGGGAGGAAAGAAGCTGCTGCATAGGTTGAACATGTGTCATTGCTCATGACAGATGGGGGATAGCAAAACAGCAAGAGTGTAAGTCTTTGCAAAATTTATCATGCACTTTCACCCCTTAAATCACTCTGACTCATTAAGACTTGCCATATAAAGTTTCTTGCAAAAATGTTTGCACCCTTTGAACTCCTCCATATCTTGTCACATTATAATGACAAACATCAATGTATTTGATTGTGACTGGATAGAATAGACCAGCATAAAGTAAAATATAGTTGTCGCGCATTCAGATGTCCCCTAACTAGAGTCTGACTGTGTATAATTTCTTCTCACCATAAATATACCTGTTCTCTTAAGGCCTCAGCGGTCTGTTAGATAGCATTAGTGAACAAACCATGAAGTGCAGTTTAAGGGAGGAAGCAGACACATCAGGGATAAAGTTGTGGAGATGTTTAAAGCAGATTTAGTTTCCATAACAATATCCCGGACTTTGAGTGTCTCACGGTACACTTTTCCACCCATCATCAAAAAATGTCATAACTGTAATCCTGATAAAGCATAGCTATTCATCGAAACCTATGCTGGGGAAGGAAATAAATAACCAGATAATCAGGCAAGATGGAGCTCCACATCTCTGGTGAGAGAATCTAAGAAAAAGAGAGTGTTGCACTCCACAAATCTAATTATAATAAAAGAATACCAAGGAAGAAATCTATTGTTGAAAGAAAGACAATGAATCTAGTCTGCAGTTTGCCAAAAGTCACGTAGGAGAAAAAAGCCAACATGGATGGCAGCGCACACGCAAAGTGCAATGTTTAAACGAAAACATTACCCTGAACACACTTTCTCCACAGAAATGGAAGACTAAGCCTGCCAAAGTTAAGAATAAATCTATAAATAGATAAATAGTTTGATATATGAATAATCCAATAAAAAATTAACAAATGAATTATGTACCATTGAATGCAAATAAATTAAAAGAAAATTAATTAAAGGCATACTATGCAAAATTTTTCAGTTAATTAATGTGTTCCATACCGTTTTGGATGATTAAATGAGTCATTTCAGTTCGAACAAAGGTTTTCTCGGCCGCCCTGGTGGTCTGTAGGGGAAATACCATACTTGCACTTGCAGGAGCCCTCAGCCCACACCCACAGGCTCAGAAGTCTGTGCATCGCGAGAGTCGGTCTTGCTTTACGGCAAGAACTGCTACACGCCCCCAGTGAAAGGCATGCTCGTTGCTAGCGCAGTGGCGATATTTGTGCAGTTATCATGGCGGAACCAGCGAGAAAACAGCGAAAGCCCATGTCGGAGCAGGCAAGAAAGAGGAAAAGAGCTCTGGACAGAGAGAGGAGTCGTACACGTGTGAACATCGGGCAAGCTTTTTCCAAATGGCGAGAGCTAAAAGAAAAGGAAGGCTGCAAGGCTGACGCGGACCTCGCGTTTCTGCTGATGCGATTGTAAGTAACATTGGAATGGTTTCTCTCTGTGTGCATGTTCATACTTTCACTGTGTTAGTCATTGTTTGTACTGCCGTTTTTTCGACTTTTCGTTGCATTCGCCTGTCTGCTAAGCTCAAAACAACCGCGCCTGGCTTGACAGAGAAACCGACGGAGAGCATCTTTACGACAGTGCACTTTTACTTTCGCCCTCTGGGGAGAGCCTCGCTGGAAAATGAATCCAGGTTGCATAGTATACCTTTAACTACAAAATTAAATAGATTAAAAAATAATCTACAAGAAGCAAAACACAAAAATCCCAAATAGATTATTTATGACCCCAACTGAATAAAAAAATAAATTAATTAAATTTGGTTTATGAAACAAAAGATCTCGCTCATAAAATAATTAATTTATTATAATCAGATTGAATAATTTTGTCTGAGACACCTAACTGCATTAAGAGAATTGTATTAGTATAAATGAGTGAAATCATGACATCCACAACACATCACATTCTTCGAAATACTGGATAAGGAGGAGCAGTAGCAACATTCTATCAGTCCAATATACTGATTACTCCCAGACAAATTAATAGCTGCAATTTTTTGTAACATTTAACCCTTATTTTTCCTTATCCAAATTGCAAAGCACTAAATCACTTCTGTTTATCATTTTGTATTGTCCACCAAGCAACTACTCTCAATTTTTAGATCGGTTTTCAGACCTTTTATCTGATATAGTGTTAAATACTGATAAGATCATACAGTGAGAATTTTAACATTCATGCTGACACTGAAAGTAATAGGTTAAATGTAGAATTTAATGATATCTTGAACTAGTTGGCTTTCCTCAAAATATTTGCACATCTAGCCATTTTTGTCTTCATACTTTAGACCTTGTGCTGACATATGTTGCTGATTGTTAAGAAATAACAGTATTTCCTCATAACCTTGTCCTGTCTGACCAGTGCTATAACCTGTGAGTTAAATTTAACTTAGTTCTCAACTCCTAAAAGAAACATTCATTATATCCATACTGTAACAACTTTTAAAGAAACTGTTCCATTTACAATCTCCTCAGTTTCACAATAGAACACAAAAAAGGGCAGCAATTTAATTTTTATTCCTTTTGCAAATTGGTGTTCTTGTTGTGTTGCTTCCTCATTGCGTGTTGCATTAGACAATGTAGCCCCTTTGAAAACTAAGGCAAATATTCCTAGGAGGCTGGCTACCTGGTTTTACTACAGACCTATGCACTTTAAAAGACCATGGTGGTAAATTGGAGAGAAAATGGTACTGTGCATATCTAGAGGAGTCCTCCCGAACATGAAAAATACGTCCTCAGTAAGTGAGACAGTATTGCAGGTAACTTTAGAACCTTGTCTGTTTTTGGACTGTTTGGATCTAGCTGAGCTTTCTGAGTAATTCAAAATATATATTAGCTTAATCTAAACCATCAACTTGTATGTTAGACCCAATTCCAATCAAATTTATTAAGGAAGTGTTTTTTTAATTACCACCCCTATATTAAATCTTTATAAATATAAGGTATGAACCATTGGAGATCCTTTTCTTCATAGAGGTCAGGGAGAGTGGATAGATATTATGGCAATAACAGAAGAAAACCTTGGGATTTGGGTGAAGGCTCCCCTTCCAACAGGACTACAACTCTAAACATCCAGCCAGAGCCACAACAATGATTTAGATCAAAGCATATCCATGTGTTAGGATACCCCCTTTTCCATTTACAGCGCTAGGATTTAAAGCCCCAAGCTTTGGTTTCACAGGGTAAACCAAAGTCTAGAGCTTTTGGGGTTTCGTGTTTCCATTCGCCAAGGGCAAATTTATGTAAAACGGGTTATGATGTCTGGGGAGGTTGAGAGGGAAACTGCAGTCCAGTGAGTGGTGGCAAAAGACACCATAGGTCAAACAGATAAAGGCAGACTGAGAAGCTGTATCCATATCCTCCTGCCCTTCATCCGGACCCTGAATAAAACAGGATGACAGCTTCTGCTGATGGTGTTCCACCTCTTTAACCCCTTTTACACCGATCCTACCTTATTCCGCCCACTTAGATCCACCGGACCTTATTCTATTCTACTCCTGTTGGTTTAAATAAATGAAAATAAAGCACAGTTTGTCTCTCTGTGTGCGGAAATCGCAGTGAGGTGGCGTGGCGTAGGACAGAGTGGGGGAGCACACAGGCTGATCTGTCTGATCCAAACTTGACCTCACAAAAATAAAAATTTAGAGCTATATGAGTAGAGTTTTGCCTACTCAATACTGCATCCCTTTAATGGGAGCAAATTTATTTGCAGAGTCGGCTGCCGCAGAAGAAAAGCAGAGCCAGATTGTTCCGATCTGATTTAGGTTAATAAATACAGCATACACATATGTAGTTTGTAAAGAGTAAAATAGTTCACAGGCCACCAACTAGGTTTACATGAAAAGTCAGTCTTAGGGAAATATGTGTTTTCAGTCCTCAAGGAAAATGAAAGGCCTCCGTTTGATCGTTAGTACTAAAATATCAGTCTAGTTACAGAACTGTGGCAAAAAAGTTTACAATTAACTTAAACTGCTGAAAACATGCAGCCAAGATTTTCACATTTGATATCTGGTATATTCAGATACTCCCCACAAACTTAGTAAATGGTTTATGCTGGAATGGCTGGAATGAACAGATTGAGTATGCAGGAAATCCCAGAAGGTCTGGCCGACAGCTTGCAACAGCAGTCGGGGTTAAAACTGACATCAGCCTGTCAGCGTTTGGAGGCATACTTTCTCAGCAAAAAAACATCTTAAAACTACTTTTTGTGGTAAATTAGGGTTATAAAATTGATAGCTTTGTAAATTCCTTATCTCAATACCGTTCCTTATTCCACCCTTGTGGCAGACAGTTTTTTTTTTCCTTTTTTTTGCTGTACGCGACCACACCCCCTCCAAAAGCCCTGAGAAAGCAGCACAAAGTACTGAGTCTCTTGAAAGTGAAAGTAGTCAGGTACATGTGTATAGAAACGCTACCAGGGATTTGACAAGCCACAGGCTTCTTGAAAGCCCCAGGCTTTTGTGTGGCAATGGAAAAGGGGCTGATGTCCCATTCAACCCCCAGACCTAAGTCTAATGGAGAATCTGTAATAAGACTTGAAAATGTAGGTTAAATGTAGTCTCTTTCTAGTCTGATCGAGCTTAACCGATTTTACAAAGAAAAATTGGCAAAATATTTTTTCTCAAAATGTGCAAAGCTGGGAGGAAAAGATTAGCAGTTGTGATTACATTAAATGTTTGTTTTACGTATTGACTGAATATGAATGAATGGCATTGTTTTTGGACTTTTCTTCGAAATAGAATAAAATCATGTGTATTTTATCTTTCCACCTCATAATTATGCACTTGTTTTTCATATAAAACACCAAAAAATAAATTTAAGTTTTTATATTAAAGTAACAAAATGTAAACAAAACAAATTGTAATGGGTCTAAATGCTTTGGCAAGGCACATTATCTTAAATGTTTCAGAAAAATTAGCAAGCAGATTCAAAGCAAATGTTTGACAGCTCACAAAAATGTAAATAAGACATCTCTCCATTTCTTTGGAAAATTAAAAACCCAGCTCAAAAAAACCTTTAAAATTGTATTCATATTTTTTTGCTCTATTTGACCCTCTGAAGTTTAATAGTTGAAATGTACATAAAGACACACCAATTGGGAAGTTGTTTATGTTGGGGACAAGGAAATTGTTGTTCTATGGATATTGATCCATCATATTATTTATTATAAATGTAAAAAATTGTAATGCAAACCTATACAGCATACCTAACCAACTTCCAGTGTGCAGAGAAACCAGCATCAGACTTACTCTTTGATATGCTTCCTGCAGGGCACAGAGTTTCTCATACAGGTACCAGTGAGTCTTTCAACATCCTCCACAATAACAAAAGGTTTTTCTTCCAAGGTGACGATGGACAGGTGGTTGTCGTCCAGCTCAGCATCACCAAAAGAGTTGAACCTTGGCCACACTGGGTATTTTAGTGTCAGGCTGCCATTGTCAAGTCTCCCCATCTGTTGAGAGGGGACGAGAATGAAACAAGAAGCAACTAGGTTTCAAAGTACTTGCAAAAACAGGTTCATCAGCATATCTACATTAAAGACAATATGTATTTCTGTGTATGAGCATATAAAACATTAAGTGTACTTTAATACATTAGCTGTTACTGGGTGTGATTGTGTGAACTGACATTAGTGTGGCTCAACTGCTGTTAAGTGGCTACAGGCAAGTGTGATTGTAAAACAATACTATTTTAGATAAACAGCATTGTGCTTTAGGGTTAATTTTCTCCTTTGTGTTAATGGTAACCTTCTTCCAGATCATTAAGTGACAATATCTGACCCTCAACATGTTAGTGGGAAAGGTTAAATATACCAATAGATTTTAATTCCACACCTGCACACAGAAGATAATGACTTTCTAACAGAATTTGTATTAATCATACATATGACAAGACAGAACTTGAAGAGACAACACTACAATACCAGAATGACCTACAGAAAGAGTAAAATATGACAGAAATGTTCATTTTCAGATTTCGGTATAAATGCAGACCTAAGTAATATTTCAGAAAGTTTCCAGAGCTGTGATGTCACTGATTCCCCTATGGAACAGCTTTATCCATCCACATTTCACTGTAAATATCTATGTGTGGGCCTGTGAGTCTGTGCCTGTCTGTCAGATGGAGGATCCAAAGAGGAAGAGGAAAAACAGTAACAAGCTCAGAGGCGTGCATGGCTTTCAAATATCAATACAGGAAAGTAGAAAAAAAGAGACAAAAGCTCCATTATAAAACTCTTGCCTCCATCTCTTCTTCATCACTGAAAGTGAAAGTAGTCTAGCTTCGTATAAGCTTGATTGTGGAGTAAACACATAGAGTTCCATTTGCAGATTTACATAAACTCATAATGGGCAGCTGTAGAGAAACACACACATTTTTTGTTCCCATAAAAACACTTATGCCATAATTATTCTAATTAGCAATGTTAGAACCCTCTTTAATTTACTTAAGTAGTTTAGATCACTGAAATTCCAGAATCTCAAACCAACCTTCTTTATCCAACACATAATCTGTTTTGATATCTGTTTTGGATCACTGTACTGTTGTAACAGCCAGCTGTCTAGTTGTTGAGTTGAGGTTAGGCTGAAGAAATATAAGCTATTCTTCCATCTATAAAATTCCATATGCTTTCTGCAATTTACTGATTCCACTAGCAGTGAATCAGGCACTGGCAATTAACTTGAACATTTCAATTTGTGATAATAACTATTTGCACTCTTTTCAACCTCTCTGGGAGCATTTGTCTGATGAACTCACACAACTGCACAGTAATCTACATTGTCTGTAAATGGACCGCTATCTGTCTTTTTGACACAAACATGAATCTAATTGAATGTTACGGACTATTTGCATGCCTTAAGCTTCTCAGGAAATGTTGGTGAAATAAAAGTGAAAACGTTATGTCCTGTTGTGTCTGTCTGTTATTTGTAATCTATGTAAATTCTGAGCCAGTGTCTCATCAAAATTTCATCATGGTAACACATAATGAAAATTCAGGATTCCTGAATTGGGCGTTCTGAGAATGGAGTCAAAATATAAATAGGACTGACTGTGTAGCTTAGTAAGTCACTTCAGGTGACTTACGAAGGTAACCAGATACATAACATGACTACTCAGAGAAATATCCCCTGAGCTTTATGGTATGTACAACTGTTGATGGACATTGTTCCTTTGAGCTGAAAATTGATCTTGTTTTTTTCCAGCAATTGTTGATTTTGGAGCAGGCAGATCTATAGTAATCTGAAACTTGTTTAACTACAATCTGTGGACTGTTCCTCAATGCTGGTTGTGTACTACAAACTGACATTGTGACATCTTACATCAGCTTTGTGAGGACGTGTGTGCAGACTAAAACCTTCCACACATACAACAGCCAAAAACCCTGGTTCAGAGTAAAACAGTGAAGTGGGAACAGAGTCTTGTACAACCAGGGAAGGAGGACAATGACTAAAGAGATCAAAGTAGAAAAGAAGAGCATTCAGGAGTGAATGCTGCTTGTCGGGACTTTGATGCAATAAACTGGGTTCCCTTATATAGGAAATATTTGACCAATCTGTATAATCTGACTCAATCTGTATAATATGATTGAATTTGACTTTGTAAAGTGCCTTGAGATGACATGTTTCATGAATTGGGGCTATATAAATAAAATTTAATTGCATTGAATTGAATTGAAAAGAGGCACTCTTCTAAAAAGGTAGAAAAATCAGCCAGCAACACTGAGTTAATGTGGAAAGGCCTGCAGATACTAATTATGAGAGACCATCCCCCAACTCTGCTGTTACTTAATGACTGGCTGATAAGCTTACTTTTTTTATTGTAGATTTGAAAAGCCCAAAATCACACCCCCTGATGCTCCAACTCTATCTACGGCCATCTCCCCTGACTGGCACAATCCCATCCTCCCCTCTCCGAAGAGGATGTGTGCCTGCTCTTCCAGAGGCAGAAGATCAACACATCACTGGAGCTGTGTGAAGTTCCCTCCTGCTTCAAGCAATCTACAATCATCCCAGTCCCCTGTAAAAATCCTCATCCCTCCACCTCTCAGTGGATCATTAACTTCCTGACTAGCAGGAGTCAGCAGGCCAGGCTGGGTAACTTCATACCCCACTGATCTTGTATCTTTGCTGACGACACAGTGGTCACTGGACTGTGGACTGTGATGAGTCGGACTCCAGACGGAGGTTGATCAGTTGGGTCTCTAGTGCAGCCAGAACAACCTGGAGTTTAACATGTTCAGAACTATGTGAGAGGATCATATACTTAAGGAGGACGGACAGACACCCCCCCCCCCCGGTTTGGTTTGCCATCAAAAAGGGACCAGACTGCAACGGACAGTCGGGACTGCAAAACAGATCAATGGTGCCAACCTGCCCACTTGTACATCTCCAAAGTCAGGAAACAGGCAAGAACATCATTCCAGGACCCATCTCACCCCGGCCGTAACATGCTCAAACTTCTGCCCTCTGGTAGGTGTTACAGACCACTGTATGCCCCAACCAACAGATTCAGGAACAGTTTTTTTTTCCATACAAGCCATCACTTTAATGAACAGCTGACTGACAAAAAAGTGCTGTTCATTTTTACTGTTGATACTGTCATATTGTATATCCTGTATTGAAAATCCAACTATGTCATTTGCATTACACCGTATGTAATACTAATTTATTCCAGCAATCCCATTCTCTGGTCTCATCACACTGTGGTCATGTATGTTCGTATGTGTATGTACACCTGTATATCACTTTCCCCTTCGACATGTACATAATAACAACAATGGAAATAATATTTACTTCTGCATCCTTTGCACTCTGATCATTGCACAATAGCAGTATTGACTCAATTTGTCTGCTTGTTTATAGTGTTCATATGTGTTTTCTATACTGCAGACTGTTTGATTTGCATTATTGGATTATTGTGTTGTTGTATTATTGTAGTTTAAGTAAGCACATCATGAGCATTGCAAAAAAGAGAGTAATATTCCTCCTATGTGTACACATACCTGACAAATAAAGTTGATTCAGAAAAGAAACACGTTAAATAAACTCTACTGGTTCTGACAACCCCTGATGCAGTCCTTAGTTGAGTATGTGGTCACCATATATTCAAAGCTGCATATCCAATGCTCATTTATGAAAACCAGTTAAGTTGTATGTTATATAATCATCACATCCTGAAAAAACAGGGGTCAATATAATATGACATTAATGCCCATGACTAGAAATATGTAAATATTCAGGAACTAATACCTTTAATGACATAAATTCAAAGACGTGGTAATTTCCTTAAATCAAGTAAGGCTAGGATATTTTATGTGCCCCTTTTCTTACAAAAAACCTAGCCAGCCTGCCCGCTGTTGGTTGGCTATTGTATTTGTATTTACTAAACAATTTATTGTTTTAAACTAACTACAAAACTAATGCTTGGCACTTTTACACATATCATGTACATAACAGTTTTAATCTGGCCTCCCCTTTGACCCAAGAGTCAAGAGATGGTGTTGTCACCGATGGACACATAAACAGTCACACACTGCTAATCCTGAATGCATATGCTTGGCTAAGTCGTTAACAGGCAACCAGAGAGGAGGAAATGAAATTAGCATTTTAATTGTTTTGCTTTGAGTGGTTTTCTACTCTTTGACAGGGATTAGAGTCTCTTCTCCACTCTTAGCATGCAAGACTGTCAACAGTTCACTCTGCTGTCAGCTGCAGCTCTCAGAATGTGAATGTGTGTAGGAATTTGTGTCAAAGAAAGAGAAGCAGGACAGTATGTCGAGGTGCAGTTCTGTAGTTTGTCACCTTCAGTCTCCAGAGATTGTCCACATTTGGCTATCTGTCTTAGCCCAGCTGTTTTGCATTTCACACATGAGTGACTGCATCTACAGACACACATGCTTGTGTCAGTAGGAAAAGGTACTTGGGAGGAAGGATAAAAGCATGAATATCACAGTGTGCCACAACTGTAAGTACGGTTACAAATATTTTTCTATAATTATTTGGCATTGGGTTTGATGATGCAGTGCCTTATAAAAGCTTTATCTCACTTTAATTCATGTTTTCTTTGTTTTTGTTTGACCTAATGCATCTGGAACTATGTAAATTTCCTTATATAAATTTGCCAAAAGGGTAGATCAGCAAAACTGGAGAGTGAGAAATATGGCCACTTACCAACCAGGTAATAAGAGGCCAAATATAAACCTGAATTAGATGCAAAATTTAATAGGAGAAATGATGCATTCATCTGCGCCTTAAGAATGCCCTCATAAAAGGCACCGGAGAGTGAAAAAACAACAACACAGGATCAGTAAACAAACTATTTTGCAACAAAAATATATCTACTTGTGGACAAGTAGATGTAACATCTCTCAATACTATAGGGAAAACATGTCCTCAGTTGCGCTCAATACATTGGTTGTTCTTTACTGACTGTGTCCAAAAGCTGTTAATTACTGTGTCCAAAGCTTATATAAAACAATTACATTTATTTATTCTACTTCGGTCACTGTTATTCTAGTCAGAGATTTGTTTTTAACAAGAAGGTCAGGGAGGGCATTAAATGCTAGTTTTCAACTCACTACTCATAAGTGAAAAACCAAACAAAAACCAAAGAAAAAAAAATGTAATTTATCATCTGGATATCAATGTTGTTGTTGTTATGCTTCAAGAGATAAATTAACCAAATAGAGAAAACAGCAGATCTCCTTCATCAGTAAGGTATTCCTAAAAACAAGTATGATTGTGGCTTATCTTTTATCTGTTTATATGCTGTATGTTTGATGTACTTGCAATGGGAGCTCATTTTTCACTGTTAGCATACAGTCACTGCACTCACATAAAATCTGGGCTGGCACAGATTGATACAATTTACATTACACAGGATTTACAGTTGAGTGGTCAGTAGGAATTTACCATGAAGGCTCATATATCCTCAAAGTTAAATACACATATGTTTGTATGTGTATATCTTTTGCATCCATTTTGAGTGCATTTTAGTCCATCATAAGGACTAAAATGCACTCAACACACAAAAACTAGTACAAAACTACACAACACACAAAAACTAGTATGTTTCTGCATGAAGTCTAGTCACTTTTTGCTGTAAAAAGTTACTTTCCTAAAATGCAAACTAAGTAAAGTAACTGGTGACTTTTATAAGAAGTAAAGAGCAATGTGAAAAAGTTACTTTCCAAAAATGCAAACTGAGTAAAGTAACTGATTACTTTTATAAGATGTAAAGAGTAATGGGAAAAAGTTACTTTTTAAAAGCAACTTCCCCAACACTGGTGATGGCTGACAGTATTTGAAATGGGCTGAACTCTTTACGTGTGTAAAGGGTTCATAAATAGACTTTGAGACCGAAATGATGGTGAGAAACATACCTTTGACAATATAGTGTGTATTCCGCCCTCTAACAGCCACCATCTGAGATTGTCAGGGGCATTCATTTCATGTCAGTGGTCATAATGTTGTGCTTGATGGGTGCATTCATGCAGTACTCCCAGGCACATTTACTCTAGATCAACTGGAGTGACAGAACTGAACAATCTTTGATCAATTCAGACAGGAGTATAATCTGGTAACAAAATCAGTTAAATATTCTAGGAGGTTGCTTCACAAAATGAAAGGTTCAGGAAGGGGAGGAAGAAGATGGAACTAAAAAGCTGACTTCAGCATTCCTTCTCTCTATTCCTGCTGCTCTAATCATCCTCCTTCCTTCACCAGTGTCTTCTTCTCCCTAATTAAAGAAAGAAGGGTTATAAATTAATGACCAGAAAGGAGGAGGGCTTGTGTTTATCGACTGGGAGAGAAAGAGAACACTAAACCTGCTCGGATGTAATACCAGATATTACACGCACACAATACTAAGACTGTTGCGAAGAATATGCATATGTGATCTGACAGTCAGGCCAGCGGGAGGTTATGGTGATAGGGCCAGCAGGATAACTGCATTGTAGGAAGCAAAGAGGCTATTATATTATCACTGGGCACAGAGTTACAGGCACCATATATCTATTTCTAATGGACAATTTTAGCCTATTCTTTGGTGTACTGAATTAGAATTTCATGTTATTTTTCCACATATGTATCTATTTTGCTTTCTATTTTCATCACTTCTACAACACTGTATTTGACCATCAAAAGGCGTAATCTACTAGAACCAGGTCTGTCAAGTGAGAAAAAAATCATAAAAGCAATCAAAACACCAACAAAAACTCTGTTCAAGGATCCTATTCTGAGCACCTTCTCTCTGGTCGGTCTCACGGGGAGAGTTATCACTGTGGCAAGATGCATTATGGGAGAATGAGTTCCTAATAGCGTGGAGAAACCCATTCAGTCATAAAACAGTATCTGTCACTCCTGTCAGACAAAATTACGTCGGTAAAATGGATTCTGCTCTCCAGCTCCAACCCTTACTTTGACTGTTCGCTTGTGCACGTGTGCGGGGGAACTGTATGTGTGTTGCAACTGCCTGCATGCATCAGGGTGCGTGTGCGTGGCACAGTCTGTGAGTGCAAAACGAGGGCAGAGAGGAAGAGAAAGAGTGAGAGAAAACTCTAATCACTGATTTATACAGTTTTTCTCTTTCAAGTGCAGTTCTTTTATTAAGATTCAAAGGACAGTGACGCCTGCATGAAAAAAGAGCCTTCTTGTGTTTATCCGTCGACCTGGAAGTGTGGGTGTATGCACATGGGTTTTGTGTGTGTCTCTGCTCCATATTGTGATTCTTCAAGCACAAATCCCTTATTGTCTGTAATAATTATTTTGTGAACTGAATGCAAACTATGTGGCAGTTTCAGAGGCAAATTGCACACTCCATCCAGTGTGCCAGTATATACAGTTTTCTCGTTCAATTAGGGAAGTTGCATTAAAACACAAACTTTCATCGAAGGTGCAATTTTTAAAGTAGTAGATAACAATAACTAATCAAAAATACACTTGTATTCTTTGTACATTTGTATATGCAGAGTTTGGTCATGATGTACTGAATATTTTTGCTAAACTTTATTTCCATTTCAATGTTGTAATTGTGGTTAAATTTGAACCATGAGCAAACATTTTTTTTATTAAGATAATGTATCCCTAAAATATAATTTTAATTCAAACTATTGCAGCTGCACATCACATTAAAATATCAGTGAATTTATAAACAATTATTGGGAGGATCAGTGTCTCAAAATCCGAGGCCATGGTGTTGAGCTAGAAAAGGTTACAGTAACTTCTCTGGGTCGGGGAGGATGTCCTGCCCCTAGTGGAGGAGTTTAAGTATCTTGGTGTCTTGTTCACGAATGAACGAAGGAACGGGAGATCGATAGGCAAGATTGGTGCTGCATCTGCAGTCAAACGGGTACTGTACCAGTCTGTTGTGGTGAAGAGAGAGTGAGTCAAAAGGCGAAGCTCTCGATTTACCGGTTGATCTACATTCCTACTCTCATCTATGGTCGTGAGCTTTTGTTCATGACCGAAAGAATGAGATTGAGGATACAAGCGGCCAAAATAAGTTTTGTCCACAGGGTGTTTGGGCTCTCTATTAGAGATAGGGTGAGAAGCTCGGTCATACAGAGAGGACTCAGAGTAGAGCCTCTGCTTCTCCATGTCGAGAGGACCCAGTTGAGGTGACCTGGGCATCTGGTTAGGATGCCTCCTGTAAACCTCCCTGGAGAGGTGTTCCGGGCACGTCCCACCGGGAGGAGACCCAGAGGAAGAGCCAGGACACGCTGGAGGGACTATGTTTCTTGGCTGGCCTGGGAATGCCTTGGGTTTCCCCCGGAGGAGCTGGCCCAAGTGGCTTTGGAGAGGGCAGTCTGGGCCTCCTTACTAAGGCTGCTACCCCAGCAACCCAACCCAATAAACGGAAGAAGATGGATGAATAGTTTATTAGGTGATCTGATAATGAGCATGAGTAAAAGTAAGCTATTTTGTCTTGACCTAGTTGCATATTGTAAACTCTACACCCATAATCTCAATAATCATGCAATATACAAAACAGAGGCTGCCATAAATTATATATTTACTTAATTTAGATTTTATGTTTAGCTAAAAAGCCTACTGTCTTCACATTTGCAATTATTTAAAACAAGGTTTTAGAAACATTAGTTTAGGTGGCAACAAAATAAACTGTGTAGGAGACAGTTATATGACAATCACCCTAGACAAATTAGTATTAGAAGTATTAATGAATTAACCCTATCAAGTTTATCCAAGGCAGTGTTGCCAGTTTGGGTGGGTTTACGCCGAATTGGGCTTCTTTTAAGCATGTTAAGATGGAAAAATAGCTTTGGGTGGGTGGTTAATATTTGGGCCCCTTTTCTCAATATTTGGCTGTTTTTTTTTAGATAGTATTATTCATAAGAACATTACATCAATATAGTCATTGCGTGGCAGAAGGTAAGCATTTTTCACATTTTAATAAAATGCAGTTTACTTGCACAAATTTTATCACCTAATTTATATTTAAAAGTATAGAATCTGCCGAACCTGACATCATCAATGATTAATTATCATTTGTTAATCAAGAGTCCCTGTCAAATAGTATTGCTCAATGTCACTTATAAACACCCTAAATGGTGCTCAGACTTCAACTGATTAACTGAAAAATATTTCTTGTCAGTGTGTGAAAGAGAAATGCTTGACAAATGTTTGTAGTTAACTATACACCTTATGTTGGTAGGTTATTATCTATGTTTGGATGCACAAAATTTCACGATTAGATTGAAATGTTTTCGGATTAAAAACTTAGAATAATTGAATTTTACCATTTATGTGGGCACACAATCAATTAATCTGATTATGATGTGCATTTATATGCACCTGGATTTAGTCAGAATACAACCACTCTGAGTAATCAAATTTTCCTAATTTTCCCCTTTTGTTGCTGAAAAATAATAAAAAAAACAACAAAGCAGTAGTGTATGAGTTCATTTGTCTTCAGAGCGTGCAGGCTGGACTTGCACCAGGTTCTAATTACGTTGAAATGTAATTGAATAATTAATAATTTTAATGTTTCAGATAGAACAGTTGTATCGGGAGCAGAGACAATTTTGCTTCCCAACATATTTCGGCCACTCAAAGCGCAAATACGTCATGATGACATAGGGTATAGATGCGCACTCAAAACAGTTTGCCATATTTATAATAACTTGATACTGACAAACATTTACATTGGCGTAAACTACCCCTCTCATTCTGATTACAATTGAATTCGGATTGAGCTTAATCTGATCAAAATATTCCGATTGGTGTGTTTACATGACACATTTTTATTCCAATCGGTCCTTTATTCTGATTCCTTTTTTCCATGTAAATGTAGCTAAAGATAAGTTACTTTTGCGGTTGCTATCACAACATGATTGGGAAAATGATTTTTGTGTATAGATTATCTGGCTGATTGATTGCACATTTTGTGGTGAGCCATTTGTGGTGAGCCAGTATGCAAAGTTTTTGCTTTAATGCTGTTGTGTGCTAATGGCATGTTTATTTTCAATTCGAAAGTTCTACCCTTTTCAAATCCATATGTAAAGAGATTTGGCCTATATACATATACAGTATATATATACATATACAGTGTATATATATATATATATATATATATATAGGCCAAACACTAACTGACCACTTTATTAGGTCCATCATTTCAATTGCTTGCTACCATATTTAGTACAAAGAAAACCAATTGCTTTGCAACAATTCAATGGATTCACACAGCCAGTTGTGATGAAAACAACTTACAGAAGTTAAAGCTAACCATCAGAATGGAAAATAATTGCAATTTAAGTGACGTGATGGCTTCTGGAGTCAGAATGGTTTATCTGAGCATTTAAGAAACCTCTGATACACTGGGATGCACAACCATCTCTGAGGTTTATAGTGAATGGTCTGAAAAAAAAGAATGCATCCAGTGAACAGCGGTTTTGTGCAAGAAAATGCAATTCTGATGTCAGCGGAGATGGTCAGACTGGTTTGAGATGTCAGGAAGGGAACAGCAGCTCAAACCTAAGGTAGGATTACTACCATCTCTGAACAGAAAACATATTGAATAATTCTGTCAGCTAAGAACAGGAAAATGGGACTATAATTTGCACAAGTACACCAAAATTAGTCAATAAAAGTTTGGGAAACAGCTGCCTGATCTGATGAGTGATGATGAGATGAGTCTTTGCACTGTTTAATATTCAGAATGTAGGAAAGCATGGACCCATCCAACTTTGTATTGATGAATCAGCATGTTGGTGGTAGTGTAATGGTGTGGGGTTTGCTTTCTAGGCTCACTTTGAGCATGGCTTTAACGCCACAACAGAGCATGACTCAAACAGGCACAGAGATGTTGCATGTGGATGCTTCAAACACAAAAGTGCTAAATACTTGTAGAGGTTGCAATGAAGACAGATCTTGCACATCCTAGTAGCTGCCTTCCATCTCTGTTTTTATTCACAAGGCTGTTGTTTCACTCTCCTTGCTATTCTTTTGCCTATGTTATTCCTTTACTAATTTCTTCTTTCTACCTGCAACATATTTTGTACCTCTGTTCCTCTCCCTCTAAATCAAAATTGTTCTCCTCTCCTCATCTATGCATATTGCACCCCATGGGAACACATTTTATATTTTTGTGCATATCCATATTTTAGTGCATGTACAAAATTGATTTCCTCTTGATCATGATGTAAGTCACTTTGTGCAACTGATTTCTGGTGCATGGCAACACTAGGTTGAGATAGTAAAGTTTCCAACTATGTTTCCACCTTGGGTGTTGGTGTCTCTCTTTTGGTTTCAGAGTAATTTCCCCCTCCACAGAGAAGTGGCACTGATCAATTTCATAGACTCTGTTTACAACACACTACTTGTCCTTGGCACACTAACAAAGGGTTGTGTGTGTGTCTGCATGAAATATGACAAAGCTGCTTCAAAAGATTGTGGAACGCTGTGCAAGTTTCTGCAAATAAAGCATGCAAAGGAAGATATGACCAAAACTATAAGCAGACTGGTTGCAACACAAGTCTTACCAATAACGTTTCTATTGATTACCAGTGCTAAATGTTGAATATATGCCTATGCACACACCTGAGAGTGCTGACCCTTTGGCAACCAGATAACAGACATCTCAGGTTTTGATCAACACTGCTCTGAGGTGCTATAAAAGAGCCCAGCATTAGAGTGCACGGATTATTGGGATTAGAGACGAATGGGTGGGAGGACAGGAAGAAGGAGGAGGAGGGAGGTAAAATCTGGAAAAGAGAGAACTGTAGAGTAAAAGAGTAAAGATTTAAGAAAGAAAAGACATTGTTGGGAAATATTTAAAAACTTTATAAAAAAAATTGGAAAATATGACAAAGGAGATGAAAACAAAGCTGTGATAAAACTAGTTTACAATCAGTCTTTGCTTTGTTTCTTCCCCATATCCACACCTCTTCTACTATACTACTCTAAAACCTGTCCCTTCCTCCTATCCACAGCATGAATTATAGGGACATTAAATATTAGATATTTAGGCAAGTGTGAGAAAGTCCAATGCGGATATAAAGATGCATGACTGCCATTTAAAATCCATTACAACATCTAGAATAGCATTTACAGTGGCAATGTATCAAACTACCTTACACACACTAGTCCTTTGAAGAAATCCATGGCTCTGTTTTTAAAAGAGGTCACTGATCAACTACATCTGTTCTGATAAACACATTTTCAAATACAATGTTAATTAATTATTATTTGTTTTGTTGTGCACTAGTTTTTCCTTTAAGATGGCTTACCAGTTTAAGTTTGAGTATGAGGTACTTGCAAATCCATATATGGGTTTATGTGTGTGTACCTATTTCTCTGTCTGTCTGTCTGTCTGTCTGTCTGTCTGTCTGTCTGTGTGTGTGTGTGTGTGTGTGTGTGTGTGTGTGTGTGTGTGTGTGTGTGTGTGTGTGTGTGTGTGTGTGTGTGTGTGTGTGTGTGTGTGTCTGTGTAGTTCAAATCTCAAAATACAAGAAAGTGCAGAAGGAAAAAAAACAGAATATTACAGAAATCCCACAAAGTTTAAAAAACCAGTGGATATAGGGTCAAGAGGAATGATGCCAATGGCAACCATTACGTTTTTCTGGCTTTTTAAAACAAATATTGAAAGCCCTTACCCTCCCTCTTACTTTGTATTAATTGCTGAACAATCTGAAATTCAAGGCATCACAAACTATTTAATCTTTATCTAGCCATGCATGTTGCTATATCCACACACTTCTATGGGAGCCAAACATGAAGAAATGTTGTGTATGTTGAAAAACCTGAAATCATGTAATTAATATTAGGCATGAGTACAATTTATTATGTTCTCCATTACATGTACTGCATATGCACTGGGATAAAGTTTGTAAAAATTATTCTACTATGAGCTGGGTAAGGGTAGAGCATTTTATATTTTGTCCTGCTGTCATTACCTTGATTTTTTATTGTCTTTTTAAATATTTATTTATTGTCTAAACATCTTACACTGAAAGTTCAAGGCTCTCTACATTCTATGAGTGCCTCCAACTAGTCAAACAACCATTAGCTAAATTAGTCAAACCACAGAGCCATCTTAATCCCTCCAATGATCCGGTACAGTGAGATGTCTAAATCTTCATCAGGCCAGACAGAACATATGCATAGTGAAATGTGATACTAAGGATTTTTCATGAATTGTATTGACACCTGGCAAATATCATAATTACCCTGGCTTAGCTCGCTAGAGATCACATTATTCATGGTACAATATAAAATGCTTACAAGTCTAATACTGAAACGCTTTAACTCACACGTGCAGCAGTGTGACACAGTGGTATCAGCCCATAAACTATTAATATTGTTCCTGTGCTTACATTCATGTAATTCTAACAGTACCTCATGGAAGTTTGTACCTTGTACTAAAGGTACTCAATACATTTGCTGGGTTATTTACTTTAATGTGAAAATAAAAATAATACTATATAGTAAGACACATATATATTCTCACTAGATTTTCGCAAAATTAGTATACATGGAAAACATTAACAGTAATAGAAATGTGTTTGAATGGTGAAATTGTTTTGTGAAGAAAGATTATCTGATGTCCGCCAAAATACAGCTTTCTCCAAGGCACATGACAAATTAGCTTAATACGAAAAAGTTTAAACTAAACTGTAGTAATGTGCATGGGAATGAAACATACCACCACGAATAGATAATAATGTTTTGCATATTAGGTGAAAACTTCAGTAAACAAACAATACTAAATTGAACCAGTTAAGATAGTTTTGGGTCTTACCTTTTCCCACTCTCTCTCTTTATTGAGAACAATGACAACAAGCTTTGGGTTTTCCTGGTAGCCATCCTCTGTGAACGACAAGTCTCTGCCATCCCAAGTCACATTCATCATGTACCTGAGAGCAAAATAATAAGAATATTAGGAGCCATTGGGGAGGTGATGAGAAATTAAGAGAAGAGTAGTAAGAGGGTAGGTCAAAAAAGTAAAGAAAAGTCATTTCATAGTTTATAACTTATGTACCTTGCTTGGACGATTGCTATATTTAAAAATAGATTAAACAAGGTCAACATTCTGCAATGTATTGTTACATTATAGGCTGTAGTATGTTGTGTGTGTTATGAACTAAAAAGCTGTCGAGAGAAGTGGTAAAAATCTGTAGTTTCAGACAAGCTGCATTTTAAAATATATAATATACATCAATGTCTTCCTGAAACTTCTTAATAGTAATATTTTTCAAAGCTTATAAACTAAATAATAATAAAAAACATAAACTAAAATATGTCCCAATTTTCTAAACTGTTCATAATAATGTGAGACACACACAAATCATGAGGAAGTATTAGGGGTTTTCTCCCGCTTAAATTATGTAGGTTTAAACATATTCAATTGTTAGAAATAATCATTTCAAAAATAAAAATTTGCCAACCAAACTATCTATGCTCATTTACAACATCAAGTAGCTGATTCAGACAAACCACTTCAATTTCCATCATTTTTATGGGATAAAACATAAGAATTTTTCATGGTTTCAAAGACAATGGATATAAAAAATGCATTAAAAGAAATAAATTAAGTGAATGACATCTGCTTCATGTCCTTGCTCTCTAACAAGTCAGCTATTCTATACAATACAGACATTGTAGGCTCCTCAGTAGAGTCCCTCCTTATTAGCCCATTAGCCATTGGGCAGAGGAAAAAAACATGAGTAACCTAAATGATTGATGTATCAATCATTTATTAATTTTGATTCCTGCTGAGATTCCTGCTGAGGTCAGAGTTTGCTTCTTGTTTGATAAACTAAAAACAGCAACAAAACCCAAATGCTAGGTTTCTCTTCAGCTAACTTTAACATTAAAATAACACAGGTGTAGACAGAAAATCAAACCATCATTCTGAATAAGGAGACTTAAAGACAATATTATGTCAATCAGTGGTGGCCACTGCAAACCATAAACTTAGCTTCAAAAAGTCATATTCCGTAAACCATGTTAAAAATATTAGCTTCACAACGTTAAACCAATGAGAAATAAGGGAATTTGGAGAAAGCTATCGCTAGCCGCTAACAGCTGTCTGTGTCACGTCTTTAGACAAAAGGTGCTGCACGCACACACATGGCAAATGACGAACGTGTGCAGCACTGCATCTGGAAAATCCTGGAAGCACTGTGAGGAACATGTACTTTAATTTCTCCAGTGCATTCAACAGAATCCTACCAGGACTGTTTAAGAATAAGATGGAGTGGTCAGGTGTTGGCCACTAACTCCCAGTCGATACTGAATTACCTCACTGGTCGACCACAGTATGTTAGGACATAGGGCTGTGTTTCTGACAAGCTGACCTGCAGTACAGTAGCACCGCAGGAACCTGTCCTGGCACCATTTCTTTTCACCCTGTACACTGCAGACTTCTCCATCAGCCCACCAGGTTGCCACCTTCATAAGTTCTCTGATGACTATGCCATAGTCGGCCTCATCACTGGGGAGGACGAGTCAGATTACAAACAATGGATCCAGAGCTTTTTTGACTGGTACCAGCAGAACCAAGGAAACTCACATCAGTGATGGACAATGTCTCCCACCCCATGCATGGAGCTATTGCAGAGCTGAAGAGCTCTTTTAGTAGAATGACCAGATGTCCCCGATTTCCAGGGAAAGTCCCCGTTTTGGATGACCTGTCGCTGGAAAAAGTTGTCCCCAGAAAATATGGAGCAAAAAAGTTTAGCGCAACAATAGGTATTTACATGGACCTGCCTCTGTCCCGACTTAGTAGAAGAGCTGGACCGAACGTGCCTTCCCCAACTCTGTCAGCATTGAAGATCAGGCAAAACAAACCAACCCCGAGGCAGAGATTCTGCTTCGTCATCATCACTTCCCCCTCAACTTAACAAAATGATGTCAAAGACGTCCCCGATTTTTATTAGGGAAATCTAGTCACCTTATCTTTTAGTGACAGACTACTCAATTCAATTAAATTCAATTTTATTTATATTCAATTTTGTTTATATAGCGCCAATTCATGAATCATGTCATCTCGAGGCACTTTACAAAGTCAAATTCAATCATATTATACTACTGCATCCCAGATGCTCTAATGAGTATTTCCACGGGTTGTTTCTCCCATAACTGTTTAACCTGTAACTGCACAGGTTCTAATCCAACAGTATAGCTTAACAAGGCCAAATTTGCTTATAATAAATTGACAGTGGCAACACTGCTGGAAGCCTGGAACATGGTGCTGTGGATCCCTTTTTCCCTCTGTCATCACTCTTAAAGAAACATGAAATAAATCATGACTTTTTGGGTTATTCTTTATTGTTTCATCAATAATATATGTTTAATGTGCATCATTTTTTATTAAAAAGCATAAATAAAACTCTGTTTCAAAATGTCTGTGTAGAAACAAGCTATTCCTCTATATATCCTGGTTAAATGTCCCTTGAGGATTGCCATTGGGCAGCCATCCATTTTTGGTATAGAAGTGTTGTAAAAAAAAAAAAAAAAAAAAAAAAAAAAAAATCAATGTGTTCCACTGACCCAAAATCCAGCTTAGAGTCCAGTCTCCTGGACTCTAAAAACAGCTAAATTCACCGCAACTGCACAACTATTTGCAGTCGCACACAGGGAGGGATGGAACTGGCAGTCCAGGGCTGTTAGCCTGCCGCGTTCATTTCTCAAGCAGGACTACAATAAAGGGACACAGCGCATCTCAGAGCAGCTGTGGAGCCGCGAGGGGAGCCCGGTACATGTGTGCGCACAGGTAGAGGTGGCATAACTCTGGATGAAGTTAGCAGTACAACCTGAATGCAGGCCCAAAATGGGCTGATTTTAAGTTATTTCTAATCACTTATATAAATTATAAAAAAATTCATTATGGTTACATAATGACAAAAAAACAGTCTTGATTCTTATACTCACCAAGCATGTAATGAGGTGGAGGTTTATATAAGCATCAGCAGGATCCTCTGAGGAACAGAGGGTAGAGGGACTTTCACCTGATACACAGGTAGACTTAAAAGCTAGGCTATGATAGAAAAGAATAGGAACCCTGTCTGGAAGCTTCTAACTGGATTTGCATGAAGATTTGAAAATTATATAGTGCTTAGTTTGGTGAAAATCAAAATATTTATTCCGGAAGTAGCTAAGAACATTAAAACATTACTTTTCATTCCTGGTGCCGGTCCAATTCTCTGCTGACAGACAAATGTTTTTTGCAATAAATTGGGAAAATATAATGCATCTACACAGTAAGTTCAAAAGTGAGCCTCCCTCTTAACTACCACATTTAGTGTGCCGATTCAAAATATACAGCTCTAGGTTGTTTAAAGGCAGAGTAATAAAAAGAAATGAACCATAGCAATTGATCAAAAATGTTCCATTAACTAATATATATATATATATATATATATATATATATATATATATATATATATATATATATATATATATATATATATATTCTTTTTGATATATTCTTCTTCAAGGAATGTTGCTATGACTCTGATTGTTCATATAGGACAGGTATCTTCAACTCCAGCTTTCGAGGTCCAGATCCAACATTTGGATGTATCTCTGCTTCAACACACCTGAGTTTAATAATCAGGTCATTAGCAGGAATCTGGAGAACTTCACTGCATACTGAGAAGATGATTCAGCCATCTGATTCAGGTGGGTTGGACCAGGGAACCATCCAGAGGTTCCAGAACACCAGACCTCAAGGACTGGAGTTGAAGACCCATGATATAACAACTAACCAATTGGTCAATTTAAAAATACTTTATATCTAGGGGGAGAGTTAGGGTTAGGGTTAGAAAAAAAAATACTTTATATAAATCTGACACAAGTTTGAATCACTTGACTTTTATCTACATACTGTACATTACCTAAAGCTATTGTTAGTCCTAGTCTTGAGATATACCACACAAGCACATACCCACAGAACGTAATGGTTGACCTATATGGCAGGTCACATTAGCTAAGATGGAGGGCAGTAGGGAGATATTCTTGGGTCCACACAGTCTGCACATTAATCATGACTGCCCTTCTCCACTCCGTCTCCCTCATTCCTTCTGCCAGTGCTCATGAGTTTGCTCCTCTTTTCCTTCCTACACTGCAGCATCCTGAGAATGGGCGACAGGGCAAACTTCTAAATGGAGCATGTGGTCCAGTGTGCTGGTACAAATGTGCAAAGAAATGCAGCAGGTGAGGTGTTTCATGTAGGACATTGTGTATAGGACTTCGGTGGAATATCAACCTGGCAAAAGTCACAAAAAATGTTAAAGGCATACTATGCAACATTGTTCAGTTAATTAATGTGTTCCATACCGTTTTGGATGATTAAATGAGTCATTTCAGGTGGAACAAAAGTTTTCTCGGCCGCCCTGGTGGTCTGTGGGGGAAATACCGCACTTGCAATTGCAGGTGCCCTCGGCCCGCACACCCAGGCTCAGAAGTCTCGTCTTGCTTTACAGCGAGAACTCCATGTGTTTTTGCCCTGCCATTCACTATATGCACGCGCAAAAGTAAGAACTGCGTGTTAACCTCAAATAAACATGCAAGCATATCGAGTTTTATTATTATTATTATTATTATTTTTTATTTTTTATTTATTTATTTTTTTTTTTTTTGAATGTTGGCGAGACGCTACCGCGGCGGCCGCCTCGCCAGGATAGCGCTGCGGGAAGCCTGATGTTCATACTTTCACTGTGTTAGTCATTGTTTGTAGTGCCGTTTTTTTTTACTTTCCGTTGCGTTCGCCTGTCTGCTAAGCTCAAAACAACCGCGCCTGGCTTGACGGAGAAACCAGAACAGCTGAGCATCTTTATGACAGTGCACTTTTACTTTCGCCCTCTGGGGGGAGCCTCGCTGGAAAATCAACCCCGGTTGCATAGTATACCTTTAAGTGAACTGGTGCAAGAGAAAATTATTGTCTGTCAACTTTATGTGGCTTTATTTCTTTTTCTTTAGCCAATGATTTGAAGCATTAGATTCATAATCTTGAGTTTGATAGTAGTTAAGAAATAATTTTACGTAAGGTTTTCCAAAAAGATTTGATGCTATACAATAAACATGTTCTAATTCATTACTAGACAGGATTCTACCTTACATGCACAAACCATGAGAAATGTTAGGCTACAACCATCATGACAGAGGTTATGGATATTATTTTTTACACTGCACACTGTCCTCTGCAAAAGTATTCAAAACTTGCAAATCTAACATTTTGATTTAATTTCACTTATTCATTTATATAGTGCTTTACAACAGCCATCCAGAGAGCCCACGTGATTCACAATAAAACTAGAAAATAATTCACAACCAGATAAAAGAATAAATAAAAGTTAGAAATCTTGAAAAAAAAAAAACACTGTGCTACAGAAGTATTAAAAGTCTCCCCGAATAAAAACATCTTTAGTTGAATTTAAAAAAAGCTCCAGGTCAGTGGCTGAGCAGAGATCCAAAGAGAACTGGTTCCAGAGTCTTGGTGCTGCAACTAAGAAATCTATCACAACATAATTGGGATTTTATGCGATAGACCAACAAAAAGTAGTGCGTAATTTGGAAGTGGAAGGAAAATTATAGATGCTTCTTGAAATAAGCTTTACAAATACAAATCTTTAAGAATGCTGTGTTTGTATTCAGCCATCTGAAGTCATTTTGAACCTTTCTTTTCAAAATAGCTCAAGTTTAGGCAGATTGGATCAATAGAGTTTTTTGAAGTATTGCCACAGTTTCTTAATTATAATTGGGTTTGGACTTTGACTGGAACATTCGAAAGCATGAATGAGCTTTGATCTGTTGTACCTCTAACTGTCTCTTTGAGGGGGCTGTGGTGTCGGTTACAGTGGTTACAAGTCTTTTGAAGAAGCTAACACGTTTTCTTACAGGATTATCCTGTATTTAGTCTCAGTCCCCTACCATGATGGTGCCACCAACATGTTTCACACACACACATCGCCTTGCATCGTATTTTATATATAGACCAGAAAGTTTATGGTTGATCTCATCTGACGAGACCACCTTATTCCACATGTTTGCTACATGGCTCATGGCAAATTAACAAACCTCTAAGGCCCACATACCAGTTGTTCTTCTGCTAGGATTAAATAACACAGGTAGACTGTTTAGTGATTATGAGACTTCAGTTTGCAGTAGTAGATTTTATTTTGGGGTATCAGCCTTAAATGTGGCTAAATGCAAAACACAACTCTTTATTTTTGTTTTGAATCATGTATCTTAAATCCTTACTGCTTTTACATACTTTGTAGTATGTAAAATCCCAACAAGATGCATTGAAGGTTGTGGTAAAATGTAACAAAATGTAAAAAGGTTCAAGGGCTCTGAACACTTTTACAAAGTGGTGTCTGTGTTAAATAATAATTACACTACTGTTTAATTGGATTTTTTTATTCTTTTTGCCATCCACTTTAAATTTTGGAACCATTTTCCTGCTAAAAAGTGAGCACACTCACATTATTTTTCCATACAGAAAATAAATGAACAAACAACTGAATAATTAAACCATCAAATTATCTTGAATCTGTAATTCAGATAGATCAAGCTTTGGACCTTTAGACAGCATCAAAATTGATTTAACGTTAGGTATACTTGGCATTTAAAGCAACTATCGTCTGATGTGTGCTTTTATTAAACAGATTACAGACAAAATGAAGCAGTTGTGCCTGTCTATAAATGCTTATCTAGGACTTTGTTTCTGGCAGAGGCCCACAGAACAGGTGGACTGATTGCTTGGTGTTGCTAGGATACAGACACAGACTTAAGTGTGTTTGCTTCAAACTGACCCCCATCAAACCTGGACGAACATTTCTGCTCACACACAAACACAGAGAACTATTTTGTGCAATTTAACAACACACCATGTCGTCCTATTCGCTCTGCCACATACACTAAAGTGATTGTCCAATTCTCTTTTCATTGTCCAGCCGTATTCATGTCTGTAACCTCCTTATTCTTCAGGGGAAGGAAGAAGGTGCAGACGTGGAAAGACAGCAGAGATGGAGCACCCACAGGAATGAGAATGGGTCGGAAGATGAATGAGGCTAAGGGAAAGAGATGGAAAGAAAGCATGGCAGGAGAGGAAGAGGACTATCCTTCAACAGAGTTAGGGTAAAAATATCCACAGAGTTATTTCTTGCTCCTTTCTTCTTATTTTGGAGTATAAAAGATTGTAATAAAGTCAGGTGGAAGATTAGTAGGTGAGGGTGATAGTAGCAGAGTACACTTCAAATAAGACAGTAGAAAGCAGAAGGGGCCAAAGGAGAAAAACAATCTTAATTTGTGCTTTTTCCCTAGTGATAATTTCTGCTCATGTTCCCATTTTCTGGTAAAAAAAAAAAAAAAAAGAAACAAAAAACAACCCACTGCATATGACAAACAAAGGACTGAACTGAAATCCATTATTTTTTATAAGTGGACATGTTTTCCATATTAAAATATTTAATAACTTTTTTCTATAGTTTATTGACTTTAATATTGGATCGTTATACTGAATTGTTGAACAGAAATCTGTTTGAATTTATTTAAAACAAACTCAACTGAATTGACTGTACCTGCTTAGACGGACAGCTATATTGAGTTGCCTCTGTAAAGTGCCTCGATATTACTTTGATGTCAGCTGCAATAGTTCAAATAAAAATGAATTGAGCTGAAAATGAAAAACCCATTTCAAGTTGGGGTTACATTATGATAAGAGCTTTGCATTTTATTTGAGGCAGCGCTGTTGTACTGGGATTTCTCTCTACAAGATGATAAGATGATCTGCACAAGGCAGCATGTGTCAGAGATGGAGACATTTATCCTTGTTAAGACAAGGGGTAGTCAAAGCAATGATGTATACTGTCAGAGTACTTGAGATCTATGAATCCTGCAAACGCACACTATATGCCTTTGAGAGAAACAAGAGAATTTGTTAAAATATGAGAAAATCTATAGCTTTTCTGTGTGTTTGCACTGCCAATTGGCTGCATGACCATGACTTAACTGTGCCTTTAATGAAAATCCTTGCCGGTAGTTATTTTATATGTTTTTATTAAGCGTGTAATAATAAATCCAGCTCACAAAATGAGACCATACATACGTTTGGGTTCACTAGATGAGAGTACTTTTGCAAAAAAGGAGGATAAGTTTAGAATGAGTTAAATTTTTTGTTGTTGCAAAAATAGTAAGCATTTCACAAATCACAAAACTGTGTTTTATAGAATCCGTAATTACTGTAGAACATTTCAGCCCAGGTTTGACTAAGCCATACATTTTGGTTTCTATTCCTGCCTTTTGTGTTGGGGTACTAATGCCAAAAGAATTATAGAAGAATGACATTGTATGTTTACAGTCCCGATTTAGCAAGCCTGTCTATGTAAGATGAGCTAGAGATTGTTTTCTTTGTTTTCGTTTATATACTTTATGTATCAGGGATAGCACAGTTACTAATAGTGGACATAGTCAGTCTGTCTGTCTGTCTGTCTGTCTGTCTGTCTGTCTGTCTGTCTGTCTGTCTGCCTGCCTGTCTGCCTGCCTGTCTGCCTGTCCGCCTGCCTGCCTGCCTGCCTGCCTGCCTGCCTGCCTGCCTGCCTGTCTGTCTGTCTCAACAACAACCTTTCAACAGTATCAAATGTCCAAACAAATTAAAGCTGTTAAATAGTCCTTTAAGGTTTTGCTGTAGGGAAGCTAAAAACTAGAAGGTGATTTAATGTTCATAGAGACCAATAATAAGTGAGTGATGCTCACAAATGAGTATTTTCCCCATCTGTCAATGTTTCTTTTTTCTACCGAGTATTGAAAACGCTGCCACACAAACAATTAAAAAATAATGAAACAATGAAAAAATAATGACCAAAACACACTGAAAGCAATTAAATGAAGGCACCCTTCACTCTTCTGAGAAAAGTTGTGGCTTTTTAGTTTTGCAAGATCTCTTGCCATGAGAAGATCTCATCAAGTTTTCGATTGGATCAGATTTAGCACAAGAATCTTGTTCACGGTTTCTTTAGTATTTTGACCTGAGTCGCTGTAGTAAATACTCACCTTTTATACACAGAGTTACTAGCATCCCTGCACTATTGAATGTGCGTCAGTTTAAGTTGTTGTTCATTACCTCTCGAACATTAAGCACCAATAGACATCAATTCATCGCTGTTTACTTACTTTTGTAGGAATACTTGTCTTTTCAGGGGGTGGGGGAGGGGTGTTGGATTGTGTTTCTTTGAAGCAATCAGATCACGTTTTGCCTTCTTACTTTCTCCTGCCAGCTACAAAGTACAGTCTCACAGGGGACCACTAAAAGATGACTCCACTTTACAAGGTGAGAAAGTGCAAAAAATAATAAACAGTGGTATAATAGCAGAGACATATTCCCTTACTTCTGACAAAGGTTAGTAAAGTCACCACCCTGGAGGCTCCTGTGCCTGCTGTTTGTGTGATAATAATTCAACAGAGGCCCCTCATTACAATGGATAAAATTAGATGGTGCTGTTCTGGATTTCCCCTGTGAGCCTGCTCAGCAGAAAATTTGGCATAAAGACAGGATAACTACCCTTGGTTCCAATTCATACTGATACTCCCTTTATATTGAAAGTTAATCTTTTATACATTTATCATTCTCAGTCACAATGCCCAATTTACAGGTAAAAAATAGTGTTGCCAAATTAACTACAGTGTATTAACCTACATCAGTCTACAGGTAATGATTGTTAAATTTTCTATACCCACATGAAGTTTTAAAGCAAGGCAAGTTTATTTATATAGCAGTTTTCAGTAACAAGACGATTCAAACTGCTAGATTATGCAGTAACTATTATGTATGTTCCTGTCACAAGTCAGAAAAAGCAGCAGATATATACGTGTAATACCTAAACAACAATTAATTCTTCAACATTTAAATTGAAGGACAATTGTGAAAAATATGCTCTGTCTGCAGATAAATCCTCTTTAGCAAATCAGATACTTTCATTGCCTTTTGTTAGTTTTAGTCTATTTCAATTGACAACTTTTGCATGGGGTGTGTGTGCAGGGATGTTTATACTCTCTCAGTTCTAAGCATCATATATCACGGTAAGAGACAGAAATTACCTGTCAGAGTAAAGTACTACCACCACGCCTTTTTCACGCACACACTCACACACTGATAAGTAAGTGCTAAAGCCTTTTAAGGCCCACCGTTGAAAATGGCAAGGTGAACAGAACACTGTAAATCTGCCATGAAAGACCACTCTTTTAAGAGGGGATATTTCCCGTGTTCCCAAAATGCACACACACACCTACAGACACTTACACTCACATTTTATCAAAAGCACAAGCTGTCACTTGTTGTGATTGGCTCACAGGTCATCTCTCTTAGTGGATCATTTGTCAACTGTTTTTGTTTAATTTAATTTTTTTTATACTTTGCCAAACATTCATCGTAGATGTGTCACTGTGGATTTATGATCTCAGTTGTCACAGTGAAAAGTGAGTATGGTAAAACTTATCTAAAAGCACAGACAACACGGGGCCACACAATTCAAAGAAACGTCAGATTCCCCTGTAATTTCAGAGCCAAACTTCCAATCAAAAGGAGTTTTGCTCAGTTGTTTTGGGGTCATTTAAAGGAGCATGCATTCTAAAAAAGACTAAAGCAGATTACCAGTATATTCGGAATTACAGAACCACAGAATAGTATTCATATTCCTTAAACGTGAACATTATGGTATCTTACAACCAGAAACATCAATTAAATTTATTGCAATTCCATGTGATAGTCCAAAACAAAGTGTAACATGATTTAAAGTGGAAGGAAATAACACTTGCTGTCTTGTTTTGTCTTTTGTTATTTTTAGTTACACGTCCAAATCTAAGAAGTGTTACATGCATTTGTATTGACCCTCCGAGGTTCAATACTCTGTCAAACCAGCTTTTGGTGCAAAACATTTAGGCCATGTTATTACAAGTTTTCAACATGTAGCGACTGAAATATTTGTACATTCTTTCAAAAATGCCTCAAACTCAGTCAGATTAGATGAAAATGTGTCTGTGAATAGTAGTTTTCTGGTTATGTAACAAATGATCAAATATATCAGGCTTTGACTGGGACATTGTACAATATAAATGTACCATTTGTTATGTATATGGTGTATCATTAGGATTGTAGTCTTGTTTGTCACTGCTAGAAAAGTGTAATTTCGGTGACATGTAGTGTTTGTTTCATCCCACATGCAATGTTTTGCATGTGGGATGAAACAATGTAATATTGATCTCATCTGACCATCCTTGCTGGCTTTGGCAAACTGCAATTTGACAAAGGTGAAAAGGTTTAAAGTAAATTAATACTTTAGCAAAGCACTGTAAATCCTACATCAATGATTTGAAGGCTAATGCCATTGTTAAATTCTTGCTCAAGACATCACATAGGAAACAAAAAATAGTATACATGCACATTTAAAAGGACAGCCCATCTGCCCATTTCTTTGTGTGTGAAAATGTGTGCTTAACCACATCCTCCTAATTCTCCTGACAGAAGCCAATGGTCTATAGCAACCCACACTGGCCCATTGCCCCGACCTAGCCTTGACCAATCATGCTTCTCATGTCCTGCCCCCAAAGTCCTATTGGCTGAACCCTCTCACCCACAACATCACCATCTGTAGGTACTCATCACCCAGCTAATAACCTATGGCAGCATAGAATATGCCGTACAGAGTCAGCTGGCTCTGAATATTTGAGATTTCCCATCAGTGTAAGCAGGTTTTCTGAAAAAAAAAAAATGGCCATGGATTTTAAAACATTTCTTGCATATCTATTTTACTTCAAATGTGTTCTATGCAAGTATGTAAAAAAAACAAAAACAAAAACCTGATATATAATTGTGCTATGCATCATTTTAATGTATGATTAACATTTTAACATGAGGATATTTTATGCTTCCATAAAAGCCTTGGCATAAAAAAGAAAGGAAAAAATTGCTTGTTTAGGAGGCAAGCGTTATCAATGTATCTAGAGAATTGAGAAAACAAAAATGTGCTTTGTTATACATTTGTAGTGTTTTTGTTACTCTTGAATGTTTCACATTATCAAATACATTTTATTATCAGACAAAGAGAACATGGGTAAATCAAAATTGGTGATTTGAAATTATGAATTTATTCAAATGGAGAAAAAAAGCCCTGGCCCTTTGTAACCACCTCCCTATGAATTAGCCGTAGTGATTAACCACTGTTAGACTTAATATCTATCAATTTAGAAAGCATGGAACAATGGAGGACCTTTTCAGGAGTGTCTGGTCAACCAATATTACCCAAATTACCAGAATTACTCCAAAGGTACACCAAAAAAATCATCCAGCTCCAGTGTCAGTGTTCATGATTCAACCATAAGAAAAACACAGGCTAAAAATGGCATCATTGGGATTGTCAAATGCCAAAACCATTGCTGACACAGAAAATGCTCAAAGGCTTGTCTAATTTTTTTCCAAAAACATTTTGCTGATCCACAATTATTTTGTCTACCAGCGGTGAGGGAAGCTGTCAAGCTGAAGAAAGAGTCCTACTGGGCTTTTTTGGCCTGTGGGACTCCGGAAGCAACTGTTGTGTACCGGCAGTCGAAGCGGCAGGCGGCTCGGCTGGTCGCCTTGGCAAAAACCCAGGCGTGGGAAGAGTTTGGAGAGGCCATGGCGAAAGACTTCCGTACGGCTTCGAAGCGTTTCTGGTCAACTATCCGGCGTCTCAGGAGGGGGAAGCAGTGCAGTACCACACTGTTTATAGTGGGGGTGGTGTGCTGCTGACCTCGACTCGGCACGTCGTGCTTCGGTGGGCAGTAACTTCGAAGACCTCCTTAATCCCACCAACACGTCTTCCATTGTGGAAGCAGAGCCTGAGGACTCTGGGTTGGGTTCTCCCATCTCTGGTGCTGAGGTTGCCGAGGTTGTTAAAAAGCTCCTCGGTGGCAAGGCTCCGGGGGTGGATGAGATTCGCCCTGAGTACCTCAAGGCTCTGGATGTTGTGGGGCTGTGTTGGTTAACGCGGCTCTGCAGCATTGCGTGGACATCGGGGGCAGTTCCCCTGGATTGGCAGACTGGGGTGGTGGTCCCCCTATTCAAAAAGGGGAACCGGAGGGTGTGTTCCAACTACAGAGGAATGACACTCTTAAGCCTCCCTGGTGAGGTCTATTCCAGGGATTCTGGAAAGGAGGGTCCATCGGATAGTCAAATCTCGGAATCAGGAAGAGCAGTGTGGTTTTCGTCCTGGCCGTGGAACACTGGATCAGCTCTACACCCTCAGCAGGATCCTGGAGAGGGTATGGGAGTTTGCCCAACCAGTCTACATGTGCTTTGTGGATCTGGAGAAGACATTCGACCGTGTCCCCCGAGGGATCCTGTGGGGGGTACTCCGGGAGTATGAAGTACCGGGCCCTTTAATAAGGGCTGTCAGGTCTCTGTATGACCGGTGTCAGAGTCTGGTCCGCATTGCCGGCAGTATGTCGGACTCGTTTCCGGTGAGAGTTGGACTCCGCCAAGGTTGCCCTTTGTCACCGATTCTGTTCATAACTTTTATGGACAGAATTTCTAGGCACAGCCAAGGTGTTGAAGGGATCTGTTTTGGTGGCCTTAGGATTGCGTTTCTGCTATTTGCGGATGACGTGGTCCTATTGGCTTCATCAGGACGTGATCAACAGCTCTCACTGGAGCGGTTCACAGCCGAGTGCGAAGCGGCCGGAATGAAAATCAGTGCCTCCAAATCTGAGACCATGGTCTTGAACCGGAAAAGGGAAGAGTGCCTCCTCCGGGTTGGGGAGGATGTCCTGCCCCTAGTGGAGGAGTTCAAGTATCTTGGGGTCTTGTTCACGAATGAGGGGAAGATGGAGCGGGAGATCGACAGGCAGATTGATGCAGCGTCTGCTGTGAAGCGGGCGCTGTACCGATCCGTTGTGGTGAAGAGAGAGCTGAGCCAAAAGGCCAAGCTCTCGATTTACCGGTCGATCTACGTTCCTACCCTCATCTATGGTCACAAGCTTTGGTTCGTGACCGAAAGAACGAGATCCCAGATACAAGCAGCCAAAATTACTTTTATCCGTAGTGTGTCTGGGCTCTCCATTAGAGATAGGGTGAGGAGCTCAGTCATCCGGGGAGGACTCAGAGTAGAGCCGCTGCTCCTCCATGTCGAGAGGAGCCAGTTCAGGTGGCTTGGGCATCTGGTTCAGTGTTGTATAGTAATGAAGTAAAAATACTTCACAACTGTACTTAAGTATATTTTGGAGTACTTTTTACTTTTCTCGAGTATAAAATTTTTTGATAACTTTTACTTTTACTTCACTATATTTCTTAATTGCATACTTTTACTCCAATACACTTTCAATGTTTGGTTTAGTTACTCGTTACAAAAAGAGAGAGAGAGACTCACGCATGCAAGTGTTTTGACCCCACCTACTGATTGACTGCAACAAAGTCGGGACTTGCCTGGGCTTGTTCATCACCACCAACAGGACATGAAGCTGGTTCAGTGGTAAAGCAGGTTAAATTAACCTTGTGGTGTAGGTAAAGCATCTAATAGCAGAGAGTCCTAATTTTCTTAACTAAATTACAACCTGCAGGTGTATCTATTAGCCGGTTTACCACTTCCTATAGGTTAACTAAGCCTGGTTTATCACTTAACCATGTTCTTAGTATACATCCCCTGGTCTAAATTTTGCCTGCACTTGGTTGTGTACAATTTTAAAGTGCATAGCACTGACCTTACTTGAACAAGGATAACTGAAAGCTTACAAAAAGGTTGTATTTTCTGTCTAAACCTGGTCTAAATTTCTCCTGCACTTGGCTGTTTACATTATTTCAAGTGAATTTGACTTTTAAAGTTTACCAAAATCTAAAAAATGTCATTCAAACTGCATTTGCTTTGTTTTACTTTTTAGTTATACTTTTTATTACATTACTTGAGTACATCTCTTTTTATAGTAATTTTCATACTTAAGTGGAAGACATTTCAGATACTTTAAGACTTTAACTCAAGTAACATTTCAGTCAGTGACTTGGACTTTTACCAAAGTCATATTTTATAGAGGTACCTATACTTTTACTTGACTCCGAGATTTCAGTACTTTATACAACACTGATCTGGTTAGGATGCCTCCTGGACGCCTCCTTGGTGAAGTGTTCCGGGCACATCCCACCGGGAGGAGGCCCAGGGGAAGACCTGGGACACGCTGGAGGGACTATGTCTCTCAGCTGGCCTGGGAATGCCTTGGGATTCCCCTGGAGGAGCTGGCCCAAGTGGCTGGGGAGAGGGACGTCTGGGCCTCCCTACTGAAGCTGCTACCCCCGCGACCTGACCCCGGATAAGCGGAAGAAAACAGATGGATGGACGGACGGACAATTCTTTTGTGGGAAAATATTTTTTTAAATAAAGAAACAGAAGTATAATTTGTGGAAGGCATAAATCCCATTACATCTGGTGTGAAGCATTTCAGAAAAAGAATATCATACCAACAGGTTTCTGTGATTATATCGTCTTTCCTCTAATTTTCTGTAATGCACTTTGGACTGACTATTGTATGAATGGTGCCATACAAAAAAACAACTGGTCTTATTTGAACACACTAAGATTATGCAGCTGGACAATGATCCAAAATACACAAGCCCACCTAAAGCCCAAATTTGAAGCTATACAATTAAGATAGTCAAAGTCTGGACTTAGATCCTATTTAGATGCTTTGACCTGACCGTAAACAGTTCTTCGATGTGCCTGGTTAACAATTCTTTAAAAAAGAGTGGGACAAGCATCTCCACAACAATGTAAAAGGCAGACAGTTGAGAGCAAATTTTTAATGGCACTTATAAGATTTAGGAGACAAGTACAATTTCTCATAGGACCAGATTTTATTGGATAGCTTTTTTAATAATAAATAATTAATCATTTGAAAACTACTTTTTACATGAACTCAAGTTATCTTTGTCTGATAAAACCAGTTTTGTAATCAGACATTTTAAGAGTAAGCTAAAGTAAGGACTGAAATCTCTAAGGGGACACGTTCAAAAAATACCCTTGAGTAAAGGCCGCTCTTGCTGTTGTAAAATAATGCCTAAATGACGTGCCAGAAAAAAACTCTCTCTCTCTCTCTCTCTCTCTCTCTCTCTCTCTCTCTCTCTCTCTCTCTCTCTCTCTCTCTATATATATATATATATATATATATATATATGTATATGTATGTATGTATATGTAAGGGTTAACAAATCACTGAGATGTAAACATGAGTAGGGTCTTTTTCCCCGCTACCAGATGGAAAACCCGACAGAGCTGGCAAAACCTGCAACATCTCCCACTGGCTGTTGGGGGTTGAGTGCAAGATGAAGAAAGCACAGACGAGCAAATGAGATATGCAGGAATTAATGAGAAGAAGAGCAGAAGGACTCATCAAGGAGCTCTTCAGATCGAGAGAGCACTCATTTGTAGTGGCTTCCCGCTGTTATCCCATCTCTGTTGCTCCTCTACCTCACTCTTCCCTGGTTAAATTACAATCTACCCCTCAAATTCCATTCACATCTTTTTATTATTCTCTTCTCTGTTTAACTCCAACATCCCTTTATTATCCAAGCTGAAAATCTGCCAAACAGTAATTTATATATATATATATATTCCCTTTCAAAGCCATTGTTTCACTCATGATTTGTAAGGAAATGCTTTGATTTTCTGAAATTAAGGTTTTGTGGAGAGGTTATGTGCGGATACTATCTTGCCTTTAATGGGTAACACTCACGGTTTTCATATTGGTATACTAGGATTATAATTACCTACATGCCAAACCTAACACCTAGTCAGAGTTGGGCCAATGCAAATGGACAAATGGCATCTAAAAAAACTTAAATAGATGTTTAAGTTTAGATGTACAACAGCATTTTTGTACTAAATGGTTGCACATTAAGCAAGTCAGTTAGTTTTATTCTAACTGCAATATAGTTGGGATTATCAGCTCTGGGTTAATTTTCCGTTTTCTATTCCCATTCATCTCAAGCTAACCTCCATTTCATGTCGATCCACAAACCATTTTCTCAGCACTTTTTTGTGTTTTTTTTCTTTGTAATTAAGTATTTTATGAAATTATGAACAAAAAGTTTACAAAGCTGTTATACTCAACCTCATTTACATTTATTGCAGTTCTGATTGAGTCAGTGGAATCCTAGATCTGTTTCCTTTTCTAGATCTCTTTTGTTTTTATATAAAGGTAGATTTATAAAATTTCAACAATTTAATTGAAAAAGATAATTTGGGATTAGTTAACAAATGAATGTGTTTATGAAGCTCTAAACAATGTGTTTTGTGTGTTTTCATAAACATATTGTAGAGAGAAAAAGTATCAGCCATGTTTAAAATGAAAATAAGTTTAAACTAAATACTCTTCAGGTATTAATTTATAATTAGTACTAAATTGAAATACATTTGTAGCAGTGTGACATGCTTTATTCTGTATATCACATGTATTTCAGTTGGAAACCTTTTATTTTCAAGTGGGGGTTCTTTGGGTTTTACAGAGCCTCTCATCATATACTAATAATACTTCCCATTAACATATTTAGCTTTATTGTTTAAATTGTATAATTTATTTCAAAGGGACTGTCTGACCCAAAGCAAACAAGTGTAAAAATAAAACTTATTTTGCTTCTGCAATCAAAGTTTTTATAGTTGCGCAGTGATATGAAATATTACTTCTAATAGTTTTTCTGGTCATTCAAAACAATCATATGTGGGCATGATATCCTGTTTTTATGAGCTTTGGTTTAAACAATGGGACTACTTCATGTGCAATGTTATAGCAGGGCTTAGCACTGAGCTCAGGTCTATCCCACCCTGCATTTGGCTGAGAGCCAGATGAGCACCACACATCAGAAAAGACAGACATGAAGCAGCAGCAGCCAAAGAGACCTGGCTCTCACTGTGAGCAAATTTGTTAGATCTTTGGTGAAGTGAAATAAATTTTAGTTGTCATATACATGGATTCCCTGAGGCTTTTCAACATTACAGAAGAGCCTTCTGTTTTTCATACATGTTTGGAAATTTGGATAATTAACAGCAATTTCATCCATACAGAAAAAAAAAACTTTAAAATGTTTGTGTGAAATGTAATGAAAAACAGCATATGTCTGGTGATGAAGAAAGTAGGACACCCCCTCCTATCCCCACTTAAAGTGGCTAAAATTACTCATAGGCTTTGAAAATGTCCACTTCGAAAGGACCAAGACAGCATTAGTATGACACTGAAAAGAAGATAAATGCTCAGGATTCCTTATAATTAATTTACTCTAAATCTAACTGAATCTAGGCAACATGTATTTACAGCATCAGTACCAAGAGATCAACGAAAAAGTCTTACTTGTGCAGTGCACTAGGTGGCAGCTTTGTTGTCTTTTCCATCTGCCCATAACAGGATGTCTTGGCTTCTGGGATATCACCGTACTCCACCAACATAGCTGCTGCAGCAGACGTTATGATCCCCAGTCCATCACGTACCCGTGCCTCCAGCGGGTAGTCCCAGTCATCATATGACACTGAAATCATCCCTGATGGAAACGTCTCTGGTGTTATTTCAGGATTCCCAGTCGTGAGTGATGGCACAATCCAGATGTAACCAAATCCAGTCAGTCCCAGAGAGCGAGCCTCTTCCAAGATGTATACCGCTTCGTCTTTAGAGCAGTAGAGCAGGACCACAGGAGACTGGACCTTCTTGAGCATGATCTGAGACCGGCTGTCTTCCTCCACAGCATCCAGAGTGATGATATTCTGCAGGTCCCAGCCCACAAAACTGAAGCAATAAAGGAGACAGGAGTAAAACTTTAATATTTAACTAATAGTCATTGTGGCAAGAGGTGAGAGGTCAAAGGGTGCTTATTGTCAGGGGGAATATGTCAAGGTTAAATAGAAAGTCAGTATTAAAGGCTGTACTGTAAACAATTCTCAGCATGTTTTAGGCCACAGAGCAAAAAAGCACAAGCAGAACAAACTTGGTATGAATCTCAAAATGGGCTTAAATAGCTGTAGAAGTAGTTATGACTGTGTTGATAAGAGCACTGTTTAAAGGCAACATTAAAAACTAATTGTTGGCACCAACCTAAACACATCTCAGCAGTTTATTATGTGAGAGTACCGAGGAAAAGCATTCACAAGTATATAACTTTCTCTAATTTTGTCATCTATAGACTCTCTCAGAGGCTTTTTCAGATTCGCTGGATGACAGACTGTTAAAGAGGATCCTTTACCATCAGCATTTACAACTCTTTAAAGAAACCTTCATAAAATGAGTTACAACAACATTTAATTTCCCTTTGGGATCAATTGCGTTTTTTTATTTTATTAAACTCAATTGAATTGAAAAACCTATTCAAGGCACTGGGTTCTATTTTGCGATAAATAATCCATAAACAATAATAAACTCTAAACCATAAATTGCTAATGAATAAGTGAACATGTTCACATGTAGGTGTCCTAAGGACCTATTGTCTTTTTCCCACAATATGGTAGTACATGTCATCAAGGAGCAGCAGAAACAGAGAAAATGGCAAATAGGACCAGTGTTATCACGAGTTAGCAAAATTTAGAGAGAGCTGGCAGAGTATGCCTCAAGGATAGATGCACACTCCCACAACAGGGATTGAATTTTACAAAGTTTGTCATGGGTTAGGGGGGAAGGGGGAAGCTGTTAACCTTCATGTGAGAATCTGACCATAGATACTGGAATGATTTTGGATTAGTTGTCCAATTCTTGCGCTCGGAAGTGAAGTTGAGCTGTAACTCTAAAAATACAGCACTCTTTAAGTGGCTTTGATAAATAAAACAAGGGTAGTAAGAATTCTGAGCTGATTTAACTGCTAACCTCCCTAGAACATGATTACATGACGATGTGTGTTTCCAGTGTTAAAGGTTTGGATCATATCCCTCTTTTAGACTGGCATTTATTTTGATTTGACAAGTCATCTACAAAAAGACGTGATTGTATTTTATCTGACTACCTATGGAGTGGCGATGGAGAAATGAGACCCCGACAAAAACTCTAGATAATGAACATCTAGGATAGTTTGAGTAGGCTTGTGCCCTTTCAGTCAAAACTCAGATAAACTTTGATAGTTTGAAATTCCTAAATAAGAACCACATTATTTTGAACAATTGTATTGTAAGGCTTATTTCTGGTATGTGTCCTTTTTCTTATTTCTTATTTTCCTCAAATCATTTTAATAATTTCCTCAGGCGTCAGAGTCTTACTAGTCATCTAATGAAAAAATTAAAGGAAACACAGAAGGAAAACTACATAGCATTTAGAACTGTTTAAAAGTCATTCATATACTTATGTATGGATACTCATTTGTTGTATTTGATCATTAAAAAAAGCCTGGGGTTTTAAAAATGTTAGAGGAAAATACTTTTGTCTTCAGTGCTAAAATCTAACTTCAAAAGTAACTTAGCTGTCTGTTTGAAACATAGTTTTAATTTTCATTGTGTTAATCAGCTCTTTCATTGAAAGCTGCTTGACATTAGTAGCTATAGAGATAAGCTCATTGCCATTAAAATGGCTAGCAAAGCAACCAGAGTTCTGAAACTTAGATAACTTTCCAAAATCAGTTTCACTGCAGCACTTTAGAAAGAGAGCTTGGTTTACACAACAAGTGTCGCCAAATGGTAAAAAAATTACAAACTACAGTACTTTATTCAGAAAAAGCATGCTTTCAAAGCCACTTCAAACATTTCATGTCATGTTAGTAATTCTTCAACAGTGCAGATTGAACATCTGCATAGAGCAGTATTAGATAAAGTATTAATATTATTATATCCAGTGTTGTAATCCAGGGTATACGTGGTTATACGGCGTATACCCACTTATTTTTCAGTCATCATTGCGTATACCAACTTCTGGAGCGATATTTGTGCCTTTTGTTTGAGCGCGCAGTGAGACAGGTATTCAGCGTTTAAACATCACGCGCGTGCGCTCAAAATCTGTTTGGCGCCCGCTCAAATCTGATAAACTCATCTCAACCCACTATCCTCGCACTCGGTTCTGTGTCTGCTAGCGCTCTCGACCTGATCCTTTCACGCTCAACACCAGCTGTGCGCTCGCTCGACTCTGTCTCTGCGCTTGTGACTTCAAAAACTGTCCCCCTCACCAGCCAATCACAGACAGGTTTCTTTCCAGCCATACTTTTGGCTTGCAAATACTGCATTCAGATGCATTAAATCAAAATGCTGCAGCTTTTGGCAGAAATTACTAAAAATAACGGTGGGATTGAAGAAAAAACAACAACCAATAAACAGTTTAATATTTTAGCCAAAAATATTTAGTTTAAAATAATTCCTTGAGTTACTAAGTGGGGTGTGAAAAATGCTTTTGTCTCCTTTCTTTCCAGCTTCTGGGAGGTGATGCAAAAGTTTTTTGTGATCATAATCATCATCATTGTCATCATTATTTAAATAGCACAAGGTAAAACAAAATAACATCTAATAAAATGACTTGGGTAAAGACTCAACAGTTTAAAACAACAACAACAACGACAACAACAACAACAATAATAACAATAATAATAATAATAATAATAATAATAATAAAACGGCAAACATTGAGAGTATACCCACTTCTTCAGGGACCACTACACCACTGATTATATCACTGCATGCAAACTTTGTAGAACACATAACAATTTTTTTTAGCGCTGACAACCTTTTTGAGTGTATACATCGTCCTTAAATTGGGAAATTCATGCAATGGAATTTCTAACCATTACTTTATTTAGTGCTTGCTAATGACCCAAGTAATCCACACAATGAATTCAAAGCAAATTTTTGCACAGCTAAAGTTATAGGTAAATTTATTGGAATGACATGGAACAGTATTTAAACAGTACTAAACACATACTTCAAACAAAAGTCTTGTTTAAGAAGATGCTTCCTGTATAGAGAAACTAGTCACGAATTGCTCAGTTGTGATTTTTACCCATTCTTCAAAAGAATCTTTCATCAAATGTTGAAGGTTCTGGGGGTGATTTATATGCACTCTGGTCCTCCGTTCTTTCCAATAGATTTCCAGTTGGATCTATGTCAGGTGATTGACTGGGCCATTCTACCCCTTCTCCTTTTTTGTCCCTCTGAGACCATTTATGAGTTTTCCTGGCTGTGTTTCAAACAGTTTTCATGTTTGGAAATCAAAGCTTCTTTTATCTTTGAATTCTTATCAAGAATGTCCCTGTATAGTTCTTCATTTATACTTCACTACATTTAGTTAATGCCTCTTTACTGTAAGACAGCTAAAACTATAATGTTCACACCTCCAAACGTCACTTTTGATTTTCAGGTAATGTTCAGAACCGTTCCTCTTCCAAACATGGTGTGTGCAGTGATATCTAAAGAGTTGAGCTTTTTATTTGACCAGGTTCTATTCTCAGGTTCTATATTTCTTTTTTTTTTTTCTCTCCCGATATTTCACTGCCTTGTACAAATGTTCTGGGACAAACTTTGAAAAATGCGGCCATGTTGGTGCAGGGGCAAGAAAACGCAACCAGAAGCCAGACCTCAATGTGATTGTTATGGGTTCGAGTCCCAACCCGGAGACCTTTGCAGCATGTGTCAGGGTCCAGCAAGCAGCGCCTGGCAAGCCGCTGCTGCCTTTTTTTTTTCTCCCTCTTTCCTTTTCGCAGGTGGCCTCTGTTGACAGGGGGGGCGTGGCGCACAGCTGTTTCCCATTCCACGGCGCGGTGGTGGAGCATTTAAGTGGAAGGCTGCCAGCTGAGCAACGCCAGAGTCTTAACCTAGTGTGGTACGCCTCGTTTGGCCACTGTCTAACGACAGCCTATCTCCTAACGTTTGTTAACCTGCCTGTCCTGTGTCTCAGGTTACCTCTTGGTCACAATCTGCACTAGTTCTCCTGGCTGTTCTCTGCATGCGGGCGAAAGCCATCAAATCCATGACAGCATGTCATTCTCTTTCTCTCTTTACCCATTTCCTTATGACCAACAATCAACTGAAGGCCATGAGAACCACAATTTAAAAAAAGGAATATCAAAAAAGAAAAAAAAATTAAAAAGCTTCAGTATGCTTTTTCTTCAGAGGTAGAATCTTGGGTAGCGAAAGTGCATAGAGGCCATAGAGGTGGAGTGCATTCCTTGTGTTTTTGGAGAAAATCTAAACTACCCATTATCAGCTGTTTCTATAGATGTATTTGGGTGCTCCTCAGATCTTGGTCAACTGTTAATTACTCTTCTGACTCCTCTGTAAGAAAACCTATGAGGGACACCCTGCCGTGGCTGGCTTATGGTGTAGTGCTGTTCTTTCCACTTCCAAATAATGGCTCCAATGACACTCACTGAAACATTGAGAAGTTTTGTAACAGCTGTAACTTTTGCTTAAGGTAATATAAATGCACTACTTTTGATTTCTTTCTATGAGTAAAGTTTTTGGGTTTTTAACGAGATCTCGCTTGAATTCCAAGTCAAACCAAATCTATAAGAAATATAATTACTGAGAAAAATTTTAATATGTTGAAAATGTTTGATATGCTTTATGCCTTAACTTACTTTATATGTCAGTGCATTATCAGTCTACACAATATCATCATCAAAAGGGCCTATTTAAAAAAAAATGCCAGCAGATTCAAATATATCGCACTTTCCATGGCAATAACATATTCAGCCTCTCAGAAGGAGTTTCATCATAGTAGAAGCCACATCTGATAAAGATTACATTGCCCCACAACCAGAAGACACAGAAGGGAAAGAAAACACAGTTTGAAAAGAGAGGATTGGCAAAATATTTGATTTATGCCAAATTATGTTGTCATTGCAATTTTCGCTAGCAATATTGCCATTGCAAGGTTTTCTAATATCTTGCTGCCCTACAAATGACTAAAACGTAAAGGGACACAGTTAACCCCACCTCCACCCCCTCCCCCCCAAAAAAAAAAAAAATAAAATATATATTTTTATCTGATCTTGCACTTCCTCTTTTAACAGGAGAAAGCATAAAACAGTAGTATTTCTTTTCAGACTGGAAAATTATGATGTAGTAAGTCCCAACTCTTAGTTATTACCATAATATTACACATATTGACAGTGGTAGCAGTGGTGTAGGTTAAAGTTTAAATCATTTTACTTTGTTTCTACTTTTCCACAGTACAACAGCAAATATAAAGGCTATCAGCCTACCTGTTGTCCACTGTAGTTTTTAGGATGTTGATGAACTCCTGGTATCCAGGAAACTTTGATGTGACGATTGAGAACACATGCCAGTCATACTCTTCCATGATGTTCAGCATTAACAGAGCCTCCTGCTGGATGGAAGCACCAAACTGGAAGAATGTCGACTTCACATCCTGTCAAAATGAGGGATGGAAGGGAAAGAAAGTATTAGCTTGAGTATTCAGAAGTATTTTTGTTTCATTTTCCAAATTAATCCACCAGGTTGCAACTGCATCACAGAAACATCAATCAAACACAGAGCATTTATAAGTTGGCACAAAAGGGGTATACACACTCTCCAACTCCCTCAGCCATACACATAAAAACACATGCAGAGATTGAAAGTAATAAGCTTCCCGTGAAAGAAATATATGGACGAGGAGCTCCGAACAATTCAATTAAGACAAAATTGGATTGGTGCAGTACAGACGGGCTGAAGAACTCCAGGCCTTGTTCTGGGGAATGAGAGTTGTACTCACTAATATCCACTCCATTAAATCTGACAGAGAATCATTTGCCACTTAATTCAGGCAAACTCAGACATGAGCTTGGACAGTGCAGACAAGCACTGTTAGACGAGGTGAAATTGTTTCTGGTCATTTATGTAACATTTAAAATCTTGCAATTATAGTGATAACTATGTTCAATTGGTCAAAAAACAATAAAACACACCAAGGAGGAAAAAAGGGCTCAATGCTAGACAAACAAAAGTATCAGTTTCTACAAATTTATGTTGTTTGAAATAAAATATTATACCAAACTTAAGGCCATAAAGACAACTATAGTATACTCCAGATGTATGCACAGCTCACAGCATTATTTTACAATAACTCTCACATACTGTGGCTCAAATGCGAAGAAAGTGTAAGTAGTGAGAAAATACCAAGTCTTTAATGGTGCAAACATCAAGTCAGATTAGTTATGAAGTGTCTTTAGGACAGACCCATCACAAACCATGATTTGAACACAGAACCACTTCTGTAATCATGGTTGTTTGTGAATTATGTTTTGCAATTACATGCTTTTACTAGTTCAATGTGTATAGACATATACTTCATCATTGATATATACTTTAAGTGAGTTCAAACATACCACTGTGGAAAAAAATATATGTACAATCATTTGAAATATGTTCAAAGTTTTTTACTATGTATATTTACATCAACTACATTACATACATGTACTCCTGGTATCCAGGAAACTTTGATGTGATGATTGATAACACATGCCAGTGTTCAACTCTAACTCACTAGTAGATTAGACACATTATATGTTTGGGACATTCTCAAGCAGACTTTCATTTATGATTTTGTAATGAAACATGCAGTGAAAAGGAAGGATTTGGGTTTTTAAATGTAAACAGTCACTCTTTTGCCAAAGCATTAAGGTGGTTGCCTTTAAATGCACGTGAAGTTAAACAAAATCCAGCTCTTTTCAGAAGCTTTACCACAAGCTGTAAAGTGTTTATGGGAATATGTGTCTATTATATTGGATGGTATTCCCTCTCTTACAGTCTAAACAGAATTTAATGCAGTGGTGCTGTTTCATGTTTGAGTCAGGGCTCTGAGCTAGTTCCTCTACATGCGTTTTCATCTATTTCTTTCCCGACCTAGCCTTATACACCAGTGTACAGTTGTGTTGGAACTGGAAGGGACCATCTCCACTGTTCCTACACAGCAACTGGTTTACAATTGTAGTTTTAAATCTTTAAAATATTTTTGCACGCTGCATTTATAGTATTTCCTTTAACCGGGGCTAAAGAGCCGAGCCCAACTTTGAAAAACAACCCAACATCATAAAGATCCCTCTGCTACTTGTTACACTGAGCTCAGTGTAGGCAGGACAGTGCTCCTCTCTCTGGTAACCCAAACTAGTCCACTGGTTTGACAGACAGAGGAGTTTTCTACAGTGCTCTAAATTTCAAAGGCAGCATGCCTTACATCACTGTATCCAATCCTATTCTGCACTGCATTTGATGAAAGGTGATGTACTGTATCCCGGGGCTCACACTGACTATGGTGCGGGTTACTGTCTTGATCCAGTTCCGGCTTGCCACAAACCCCCACTCACACTGCTAATAGGGAAACAGCAGCCTGCTGCGGGTTGTGGTTATTGAAAGGACGCTCATGACAGAAGTTCACATGGTCCCTTCTGTTGCTGTCCCTCATAAATGACTAATAAACAGCTTTGGTTTTCATTATCTATGGGAAAACTTTCTATCTGTGCGCATAAACATTCTATTTCTCCCTCCAAAAGCCCGTCTGTTTCTTTGTGTTTCTGTGTTGCTGTTTTCTTTACACTAGTTAAGTTAACGTAAGTTAGTAAATGTCTAATGCCCAACATTTGCTGTTTGCTCTTTAAATTCAGGAGCTTTGTCCAGGGACCACTGAGACATCCGGTCAAATTTCCGTCTTGTGGACTTTTTTGCAGCGCCACATTGCCTCCGTAACCGGACCTGCAACCGCACATTGCTAATGTGAGTGGAAACACGGATTTTGAATGATTTGGGTTCCTTGCGGTGCTACAACCGTTGCTGCACTGTATTCAGTGTGAGCCCAGCATAAGGCCAGGCAAATTTATTTGTATTTCAGTACATTTCAGTACAAGGACAACACAAAGTGCTTTACATTATTAAAACATAGGAAAAAAACTGAATAAAAGCAAGTTGATTAAAATATAGAAAAACTGAAACAAAATAAAACATGGGAAAAAGGAAACTAAAATAAATATTAATAATTTTAAAAACAGTTGGACTACAAACTTAAACTTATGATGTTTCAGTAAACAGTTTTACTATAACAGCCAAAGGCAATCCTTAACAAATGTGTTTTTAAAATTAATTTAAAAGAACTCAGACTTACAACACTTTTACATTTTTCTGGATGTTTGTTTCAGATAAGTGGAGCATAAGAACTGAATGCTGCTTCTTCATGTTTGGTTCTGGTTCTAGGTATGCAGAGTAGATTTGAGCCAGAGGACCTTACTGGTCGTATAGTTGGAATGCACCTACATAGCCATGGTCACCCAAATAATGAAGCCCTCTATGTTCTAATCTTAAACTATTCTCAAGGTCACATGAATATTGGAGGTCTGTAGGTTTCAGACTGCATTGAAGTCTGGGCTGCAGCTCCTCCTATTGATGGCTTTTTGCAATAGCAATTTCACTTAGCAGTAACTTAACACTTAAAAAGTAAAGTGGTAGCACAGATCCTTTTTTATTTGAGCTAACATTTAAGAAGAGGAGATATCTGAAACCGAATGTCTTCCTGGATAAACACAAGCCAACCTGAGTGGTGCCGAGCTACTACCTGCTAACGAAATTCCGAAATGTAGAAAATGGTTATTGTAGAATCTCTAACCTTTGGTGTCGTACAGGACTGACTATTAATATTGTCTGTTCAAGACACCAAGGCCCTGTGATGGCTGAGTGACCTGCCTTTTACTCATTGACTGCTGGAGATAGGAACAAGAGACGATTAAGAATGGATGGATTAGTGACTACAAAATGTTATTTTTCAGTTAGTCATACACAGCCTCTGTTCAGTAAATCTTCAAGTCTAAAAATGCCAATAGCGACAAGACCACATTGGACTGGTCAAAATGAGATATGTGATGTTTATACAAATGTGGTCCAATTTGTCTCATGAATTAAAGATGTCAGTTGTAATGGATGTGCAAGATTATTTGGTTTGTAATCTGCTTCCCTTTTAGCTTTGAACTTCTCAGACAACACAGGTAGTTGGCCCGTCTACTAATAACCTTTTAGAGTCTTAAGTGTTGTGAATAAAACTTTATTATGCAGTATAGTTTTAAATGTAAGTGTGTGCAGTGGTTATGTTAAACATGCAGGATGTAAAGCCTTTTTAATGTATATATTTTTACAACTGGTTCGGGACTTGGTAACCCACAAAAAACAACAGATACTTTCTGTGCACATAATGTAATAAGGTTGATTTTGATTTTGATGGGGGGGTCGCACGAGTTTTGCAAAGTCTCTGCAGAAAGTCATTATTTTGAAAGCGGTCTTGGAGTATGGTATAACACGAAAAGATTACTGGAAAATTCATGTCTCTGTGGGTTCGCAAAACAATAATATTTACATCTTACTGCAGAATCACAGTTAATTCACATTCATTTCATACGTGTGGTTTCATAGGGAAGAGATGAAGTAAAAAGCCATTTCATAACTGGAGAGCAAATGTGAATGTGTGTGTGTGTGTGTGTGTGTGTGTGTGTGTGTGTGTGTGTGTGTGTGTGTGTGTGTGTGTGTGTGAAATGGGTTAAATTTTTTTTTTCTTTGTGAATTTTGAAAATTTATATAAGAAAAATGTGCCTGACTTGGTCTTGTGCATTGCTCTACTGAGTCATTGTTTTGCTACATTTGTAAGATAGCTTTTTCTTTCTCACATTTTGATAGGTTCTTAGTGACATGGAAATTCATTGCTGTCTGTATTTTTGTCACAGGGAGGAAATGAGCAAACAGATTCCTGTTTCATTCCCTCTACTGTACATAAAGATCCTTAAGTGCTCTTTAATGATATTGTATTTGTATGTGAGATGTCCTCACTCCCCACTCATGCTCAAGTGCTCTTTGGAGAATTTGTCACTGTGGAGCATTGCACATTGTGTGTGTTTGTGTGTTTGTGTGTGGGCTCAGATGTGGTAGAAGCTGAAGCAAGCAATGGTTGAGCATGGTGGGACAGGAGGGAGGTTGTGGTGTAAGAGCTGTCAGTTCAAGTGTTCATCACAGCAGCAGAAGAAACACCCACACTGAGTTGCAATATACAGAGAGCTGTCCACATGGCCGAGCATTGAATATAAAGAAGGAGGTCAAAGTTTTCTATGTTACTATCTATTGAACCACATGTGCTTGATTTATTTTTTCTTCTCCGTGTTGTTTTTTGACAATGATAGAGCAGTTTGCTTTTATAATTTTATAGGAAAGATTTGTGCTGAACACTGCAAGTGATAATTTTAATTTTTCAAAAGTATTTCTAAACAAATGTGTTTTGCATTAAAAGTAGATTGTAAGGCATTATTTATACTGTAAGTTTAAGATAGAGTTTAGCAGTCAGACAGTTGACAATATTTGAAATACACTCTTATGTCTATATCTAAAAATATATAAATTTAGCATTTATTATAACTTCTACAACACCGGCTTGACATTTTGTGTAAATACTGTGCCTGGCATAAGCACTCATATGCTTTATACTTTTCCATGTTTTGACACTTAACCAAATGCTTACAAGTATTTTACTGGGCCTTTATTTGTTAAACCGACACAACATAGTGCATTATGGAATAATGATGCATTGTGCCAGTGCATTCAGGAATCTATAGGTGGTTTAGACAACTTGCTGAAGTTCAAACAGCATCATAATGTACAATATAGGGGAATGAATTCACTGTGAATGGGATATGGTTAGTCTAAGTATTATAGAAACTGCTGATTTACTGAAATTTTCATACACAGACATCTCTCATGCTTTCAAAGTGTAGTATTAAAAGAGAAACTACTCAGTCAGTGGCAGTTGTGTTGATGAAAAGGCTTTGTATATGCCAGATGTCAGAGGATGATGTGGAGACTGGGTTCAGGATCATGCAAAGGGAACAGTAGCTCAAATAACCTATACTATCAACCAAGGTATGAATAATATTATCTCTGGAAGCATAAAGTGTAGCAAGTGGGCTGTGGCTGCAGAAGACGACACCAGGTGTCACTGTCAGCTAAGAACAGGAAACTGGGCCAGGTAATGCCAAACCATTATTTTCCAATTTTGGTAGGCCTGGGTGAACTGTCGCTTCAACATGTCCTCCAGAGCCTCCCAGTGGGACGTGCCTGGATTGTGCATCTCGATCAAATGCCCAACCCACCTTAACTTACTTCTTTTGATGAGGAGAAGCAGCGGTTCTACTTTGAGCTCCTCCCGGATAATAGAGCCCTCAGCCTATCTCTAAGGTTGAGCCTGGCCACCCTCTGTAGAAAGCTTATTTCAACTGCTTGTATCCAGGATCTTGTTCTTTCATGCTCTATACCTCATAACCATTGGTGAGGGTTGAAACATAGACACACTGGTAAATCAACAGCTTTGCCTTTTGGCTCAGGACTTTCTTTCCCACAACAGATCGGAGCAGTGACTGCATTACTGCAAATACAGCCACAATCCATCTATCCATCTCTCATTCCATCCTACCATCACTCGTGAACAAGACACCAAGATACTTAGACATCACTGCTTGAGTCAGAGATTGACTCCCAACCCAGAGGGGTCCATCCTTTCTTGTATCAATAGTTGAGGCAGGTGGTGGTAGTGCATTGGTTTGGGGGATATCTTTGGCATTTTCTGGGCCTGTTTTTGCTAACTGAGCATAGTTTCCAGCAGGATAATCTAACATGTCACAAGCAAAAAATTATGTCAAGCTAGTTTAATGAGCTCACTGTTATCGAATGGCCTCCAAGGTCACCAGTTCTCACTCCAACAGAGCACCTTTGGGATGACACCATGGATGACGGAAACAAGAGTTCTGCATCATGGATGTGCAACCAGAAAATCCACAGCAGCTACATGATGCTATTACATTATAATATGGACCAAAATCTCTACAGAAGTTTTCACCTTGTTGAATCTATTCAATAAAGAATTATGACACTACATGCGGAAGGGGGGGGGGGGTGTACTTAATAAAGTGGCTGGTGTGTTTGAGATAAAAAAAAATATTTAGAAAAACAAACTTGCCAGTAAAATATCAAAAAGTATGGAATTAGAAACAAAGAAAGTAGAAGAGATAGAAGATGGCTTAGTTAGGAATTTGAAAAAAGATTGATGGGGTGAATATGGAGCGTTTTATTGTTCCTAATTGGGAAACCTCACAATCCGTGACATCGGAAAACAGTCAATCATTGCCTCTCATTTTACCCTTGTCAAGTGTGACATGTCTGCTTTACTCTCACACTTTTAGCAACTGGCATTCACACATGCAAACACACACTCATGCACACACCACACCTGTCACTCATGCCCTGTTGAACTCAATCCCCACACTATTTCCCACTTTTAAATCTCTCACACTGTTGCAGGATCTCAAACAGACCCAAAGCGACGTCCATACAAACACACAACTGCCCCACGAGGTAGGAAACAGAGTCTACGCTGAGATTGAGATGAGTTAAAAATAGCAGTCCTCATATCCTCTGCTGCTGATAGCATCATGCACTGTCTGGTCTGATCACACGCATATACACTCAAAACACACACGGTCTGATCACAGAAGCAAACACACAGATGAGGCTGCAAAGAACTGAGCATGGAGTTTGGGTGGAAATATACCTGAATTAGAATGTGTTTGATCCTTCTATTTCTTTCTATTACTTATACACGTCACAGAAACCACTTTTCTGCTAGCTTTAGCTGCTCTCTGGTGGTAGCAGGAAGAGAAAGAAAAAAAACAAACAAAACAACAACAAAAAAAACCCATAAAAATCCTCAGTGGCCAGTTGCTAAATATAAACAGACAGACATAAAAATAGCCAGAGCAAAACAAAAGAGTGAGAAATATCTGTGGACACCAACTGCATTGCCAAGTCAACAGCACTCCTTATTTAATCCATAAAAGCTAAAGCCAACACAACCATAAACGGACGATAACAGATTATGTAATGATGGAATTATAACACATATTTCTAATCTTGTTTTGATCAATAGCATGTGAAGTTTCTTCATTTAAATAGAAAAATAACACATCTAACATTTTGCATAGTAACAACTTATTTTTGACAAACATGTTGGCACTTTCTTCAAACTAAAGGTTGAGACACATAATTGCTCACTTACATAAACAATATAGACATTTGAACACAGTTTCTCGGTACACAATGAGAAAACATCATGAATTAGCAATTACATTATCACTCCAGTCCAATCACATAGTCATTTTATATACAGTACAATCTGATTTGGTCCTAGTTAAAAAGTCAATGCAGTCAACTTTAGTTTATTACGGCAATTGGGTAAAAAGGTTTCTATCTAAGCAACCGTCAGCTGAATGTATCTAGTCATTGCTTTTGTAGCAATTACTCCTCCTGAACCAACATGTAGTGACAGTGGACAATTGAATGCATTGAGTCATTAACTTTGCTGTAATCCTTCAAACTGATCAAGCATTTGGTTATAGTGGAAAGAAAAACTCCCTTTAAACAAAAAGAAACATTTAGGAAAACCAGGCTCAGCGTGAGCAGCTTTTTGCAGTGACCGAGGGGGAGTTTGAGAAAAAAAAGGCAACACACAGAGGTACTGACTAATAAGTAGTTTTTATGTTGAAGAAAAAGTAGTGATTGCAGCAGTAGCTCCCTCTAGTGGCTAAAACAAGGACACATCCTTACAAATCCACCAGTAGTAAGTTGAACTAAGTTGAACTAGGGCTTCCTGTTAAAGAACAATTTAGACAAATTACTACTGCAGAGCTGCAGGCCCATCTCAAACCTCCCCATTTATCAGTAAGATTATTGAGAAAAGCTGTGATTCAACAATTAAACAACTTCTGAATGGTAACCTTCAGCTGATCCAAAACGCTGATGCAAGAGTTCTGGTGAAAATCAACAAGAGGGATCATATTTCTCCAATTTTAGCTTCCCTTCATTGGCTTCCTGTTAAATCAAGAATATAATTTAAAATTCTCCTTCTCATGTATGAAGCCCATAATAATCAAGCTCCATCATATATCAGAGCTCTGATTACCCCGTATGTTCCTAACAGAGCACTTTCATCTCAGACTGCAGGTCTACTGGTGGTTCCTAGAGTCTCTAAAAGTAGAATGGGAGGCAGATCCTTTAGCTATCAGGCTCCTCTCCTGTGGAACCAACTCCCAGTTTGCCCAGGTCTGTGAGGCAGAAACCCTGTCTACTTTTAAGACTAGGCTTAAAATGTTCCTTTTTTGACAAAGTTTAAAGTTAGAGTGGCTTAGGTTACCTAGACCTATCTCTGTAGTTTTTCTGCTATAGGCTTAAGCTGGAGGACATCAAGGTCTATTTTTCTCACTCTGCAGAGTTTTACTACTGCTCTCTAATTTGCATTTTTTTGTTGTTATTTCAAAAAAATAACAAAAATAACAAAATTTGTGTTGTCTGTCATTTTTTTCTGCATTTGAGGTTACCATATAACATAGAAAGGATTCCTGGATCAATGTGTGCTTCTGTGCTTTTTGAGTCTCTGCTCTGTCATCTCTAGCTCCGAGTCGGTCCAGGCAGATGATCACACTGAGCCTGGTTCTGCTGGAGGTTTTCCTCCCTGTTAAAGGGGCGTTTTCCTCTCTACTGTCACTTCATGCATGCTCAGTATGAGGGATTGCTGCAAAGCCATAAACAATGCAGATGACTGTCCGCTGTGGCTCTACGCTCTTTCATGAGGAGTTAATGCTGCTTACGAAGACTTGATACAATCTACTGGTTTTCTGTATGGTTTGATTAAATTTGACTTTGTAAAGTGCCTTGAGATTACATGTGTTGTGAATTGGAGCTATATAAATAAACTTCTGTTGCTAATTTGTGTTATACACATACACTGAATTGAGAAGCTAATCAAATGCAATTGAGCAAGATAGATACATTCCCTTAACCCCCCTCTCGCCAGATGGATTTCGTTTTACAGAGCTCCACACATCCATCTGGGATGTACCAGATGGATGACCAGGATGTACCGCTGTCATGCTTCTCTCCGCTCTTAGGTTTTCATATGAGAAGACAAAGAAGAATTTGCTTGTTTGCACATGCGTAGTGCGCGAGGTTGGGGGAAATCGGCTCGTAGCTCTACTTCAACAACAGGACACACTCACAATCACTCACGAAGGCTGACTGAATTTCAAACATGTTTGATTTTCAATCGACCGTCCGATTCCTGATCGGGAGGTGGTCGTGAGAGGCTAATCAGCCCTCATTACTCCCTGGATACTACACGACGCAGGACGCACGATCAAGCTGAAACTCAGCCCGTTCCAAAAAGTTCTCGCACGACTGAAGAATCAGCCCGAAAAAAATCGGCTCCTCTTCTTAATAGTAAAAATATGTATGCCCGGCTTTAGCTGGACTTTGCAGCTGCATCAAACTTGATACAGTCAGCGGGAAATCACAGACTGTCTGTCCGAGTAATAACGCAGCCACAGAGGCTGTAACACTGCAGTCTTCCCGACAAGGCTTGCCTGTCAGCAGGTCTCGACTGCTCCCGAGAAGTCCGAGCAGAATGAAAATTGCCTCATAATCCTGATGAACTGACTGCACAGATGAAGTTTGGAGGTGCACTTTCTTGCCTAAATCCATCCTAAAACATCTTTTTGTGATAAATTAAGGTTATAAAATTGATAGTTTTGTAAACTCCTCATCTCCTTACTCCACCCTTGAGGTGGACAGTTTTTTTCCCTCAACAAGCTTGAATCCAAACAGTCGCTTCTCCAATATGTCATATCTACTGAGATTAGTATTTTTATGCTGTTGACAGTGGAAAAAAAACAACAACATTGCACTAACCACATTGATCTAATTTTACATACTGTGAATTTCCACAGTAAATGCCTTCTGAACCTTGTGAATCTTACTTAGCTTTTTCAAAATTACAGAGTATGAGAGCAATAAGCAGATCTTGCAATGACACTCTGCTTTTAAAGCATGTTTTTTTATGTAAAGCACAGCATATACCCTTTGTTTATGTTGGATAATAATTACAGGGAGCAAAAGCCCTGAGCTACTGAGAGGCAAACACACACAGTGACACTGAGAGAGATAATTAAGCAAGGCTCTATTTGACGTCACATTTTGGAATATTTTTGGCATAGAAGCAGTCCATTATAGCAGATAACAGACATGGGGAGAGAAAGAGACTTATTCAAAGTTTATCATGCAGGGGCAATGCATGTGTGCATGTGTATAAGAGTTTTTGTGTGTATGTGTGTTATTGCTGTCGTTTCATTGACAGGACTTTTTAACAAGCAGTCAAGGCCCCACGGGAAACGCTGACAAAAAAGTCCCCTCTCTCTCTTTCTCTTCTTCCTTCTGTCTCTATCTCTATCTCTTGCTGCACTTGCTATCTTTTCTCAGTCACTCTATTCTCTAATAAGTTCAATGGTTTACACTCCATGTCTTCCTCTAGTTTTGTTTACTTCTTTCTAGGGTATCTTCTATAAATATGATGTCCAATCTAGATTAATTAATTACACACACACACACACACAAACACACACACACACACATATATATATATATATATATATATATATATATATATATATATATATATATATATAAAGTTTATATACTGTTCTCTGTATTGATTCATTTGACGATGCTTTCAAAGGGATCAATACATCTTTTTAATGATTTTAATGACCTCCTTTGTATGATATGTGTTGATTATGACTCTTTAATTATTTTGGGAGGTTTCAACTTTCATGTTGATAAGCCTGAAAACAGAGGTACAAAAGAACTCTGTGACACACTTAGAAACTTTGGTTTAACTCAATATGGTAAACAACCAACACACAAACAGGGACGTATTTTAGACTTGATCATCACTAAGTGTCCAAACATTTCAAAGGTCAATGTAAGTGATGTTGCCCAATATGATCACTTTATGTTATCTTTGAAAGCATAATTTCCAATGACTCAGTCAGCCAAGGGGACATCATTAGAAAATGCTTCTTTAAGCGCGATCCCACGAAAACTTTTAACCAAGCTTACTCTTCTACTTTAACTTTGGACTGTATCTCAGTAGATGAACTAGTAGATAACTTTCAGTCTAATGTTTCCGACATCTGACAACTGGATTGCTCCAATTAAAGTAAAGGTTATGTCCGGGAAGCAAAAATCTCTGTGGAGACGTGATCCAGCAGTTGGAAGTGAGAAGAGGGAGTGTCTAAAAGCTGAATACTGGTTGAGAAAGACTAGACTCCAGGTTCACTATGACATTTGTAAAGAGAGGCTTTACAGATATAATTTAAAACTGAAAAATGGAAGGGAATCCTTCTTCTCTAACATCATCAGCAAAAACAGTAATAATACTTGTGCTTCATTAGCCACGGTCGACAGGTTAACAAATCCCCCTGTGAACTCCGCTCCACCAGGGCCTGCAACACATTTGCTAACTTCTTTACTGAGAAAATCCAAAAGATTAGAGGGGCAGTCTGTACGTCCATATGAAGTTCAGCAGCAAAGCTGTATCCAACTGGAAGTGAGCTAGACAAAATGTCCCAATTCAGCCGAATAAACAACAAAAGCCTAGATGAAATCATACACCAGCTAAGTTTCTCCTCATGCTGCCTTGATGTTCTACCCACAGCTTTATTCAAGAAAGTTTTGCCTGTCATAACATCCAATTTGACTCAGATCATAAACACATCCCTTCTGTCAGGTATATTCCCCTAGTCCCTAAAAGCAGCAATTATGAAAAAAAATAGACAAATTACTTCTGCATTACTACAGGCCCATCTCAAACCTCCCCTTTATCAGTAATATTATTGAGAAAAGCTGTGATTCAACAATTAAACACCCTCTTAACAGTCACCAGCCGCTTTGACGTTTTCCAATGAGGTTTCTGTGCTCACCACAGAACAGTGACCGTGTCTAATGACATCTATATAAATATTGACTTAAGAAGAATCACAGTGCTAGTATTATTGAACCTCAATGCAGCATTTGATGCTGTTGATCAATCCATTCTGTTAGAGCAACCTGGAAAACTGGGTTGGCCTTTCTGGTACAACACTCAGCTGGCTTAAATCCTACCTAAAGGACAGGGATTTTTTTTGTGTCAGTAGGTCAATTTACATCAGAGACCACAAAAATCACATGTGAGATTCCCCAAGGGTACATCCTGGGTCCCATCCTATTCAATATGCTTCCTATGTCTGAGATCATAGAAAACCACAACATAAGTTACTAAAACTATGCAGACAACACATTCAGCTTTACATCACCATGTCAACAGGTGACTATGAACCCATTCAATCGGTGAGTAAATGCTTAAAAGAAATTGATGCATGGATATGCCAAAAAAAAATTCAGTTGAATTAAACAAAACAGAAATAATAATTTTTGGATCAATACAGGTGTGATCAAAAGTTATCACACAGCTTCGGTTGATTTAGCTAGTAACCACCCACCAGGCCCAAAATCTGGGTGTCGTAATGTACTTAGGTCTGAACCTCCAAAAGCATGTAAACACAATAACAAAGTCGGCCTTCTATCACCTGAAGAACATTTCCAGGATTAAAGGACTGATGTCTCAGCAGCATCTGGAAAGACTAATCCATCCGTTTATCTTTAGTTGATTGATTACCGCAACAGTGTTTTCACAGGTCTCCCAAAAAAGTTGTTCAGACAACTGCAGCTGATCCAGAATGCTGCTGCCCACATCCTCATCTAGACTAAGAAAGTAGAGCACATCACCCCAGTTCTAAAGTCCTTACATTGACTCCCTGTAGCTCAGAGAATAGACTTTAAAATACTTCTGTTAGTCTATAAATCACTGAATGGCTTATCACCTGAATACATCACAGACTTGTTATCAGTGTATCAACCCTCCAGAAAAGTCAGGTCTTCTGGCTCAAATCTACTCTGCATTCCCAGAACCAGAACCAAATACTGAGAAGCAGCATTTCATTCTTATGCTCCACCTATTTGGAACAACTTCCAGAAGACTGTAAAATAGCTGAAACCCTGAGTTCCTGTAAAAACCTATTTGTGTAAAATTGCCTTTAAATGTTAATGTTGAAGTTTGTAGTCTAATTTGTCTTATATCTTGGTCTGGAGTTACTATTTCACTTCAATATGCTATTCTCCCCCTGTAATGTTTACTTTATTCTGTAATTCGTATTTTTCTGTTCATGTACAGCACTTGGAATTGTTGTTACTGAAAACTACTTTATAAATAAAACTGCCTTGCGGCCCACTATTCTGCAAACTCTTACTTGTCTGCTTTTTTTTACTTATATACTTCCAAATTGTTCCTATTTATTAACAAACAAATCTACAAGAGTTAAACAACTGCAGCTGATGAGTAAGTCCATTAATACTGGAACCTGAATGGCAACCTTGAAGTAATGTGTTTAGGTCCAAGGGAAGCAAGGCAACCATCTTATCATAACAACTCAGTGACAATGTTCATGAGCAGGGTTTTCTTCTCAGATAACCTTTCAACTTTTGTTTTATACTTTTACCTGAATAATTCAAACCTCTGGAAGCAGAGATTAGTATGGTGACAATACATTTTTCACATCTTTAAAGCACCCTTTAGTTGTTTAAATCATTAAAATTAGTAGTCATTTCAATAAATGTCCTTTTTCAGCATTTATCCTGTTTTCTTCAGCTTACTTACTGACTTTTTAGTTTTCAACACTTATTTGGTTAAAATGTCCACAGTTGCCCCAGTATTATGCTGCTTGGATGCATGAAGAAACAAATTATCAACTAAAAAATGAAGTCAAATGCAGTAAACAAACAAGTAAACAAACAAAACAACAACTTTTAAATGAGAGCTGTTGCACAGCAAATGCTTAATAAATTATATCTTTGGGTAATTAGAATTGATATTCAAAAAACAAAAAACATTAAGAAGAAATCCTGATCAAGAGTTCACTTATCTTTGATGTTATTGGGCAAAATAGGAAAGGAAAATAAAGTCCTATACTGTTTATTCTAATATAACAGTATAAGAACAAATAGCATGCATGCAACAACAAAGCAAAAAAAAAAAAAAATGTTTACAACTGACATCAAACACAATACTGCACATTTGTTCAAATGTGTTCAAATGTGCATTAGTGTGTAAATATTATGTGGTCTCACAGTGTCAGCTGTGAGCACATCCACTCAAGGGATCTAGCTACAGAGGGTGAGGGCTTACTTAAGGGAAGTTTGTGCTTGTGTGTGAGAGAGTTTGAGTGTTATGTGCGTTTGAGCCAGAGGGCTGTGGATCATGCTGAGCTCATTCCAAAGACACAAACAACATAATATAAACTGCAGCACAAACAGAATGGAGGACCACTCACCAAACAGGACATAAAACAATAAAACAAAGCACACTGAATGACACACTTCTACCAGTATAGAACACAAAGACCCACATTTATGTTAAGAAGACATGATTTTTAGATGGTTTTTATCTATCTATCTATCTATCTATCTATCTATCTATCTATCTATCTATCTATCTATCTATCTATCTATCTATCTATCTATCTATCTATCTATCTATCTATCTATCTATCTATATACTTAGATTATGTATATATTTATTAAATAAATTGAATCCTGGTAAGAGTGTTAAATGTACACGAAATAAGACAATATTCAAGATCATTACAACGATGTTTAGCTTGATTAGCTGCAAACATTGCATATATATATATATATATATATATATATATATATATATATATATATATATATATATATATATATATCCTGGCGTGATCATGGACCCTGACCGGAATCTTAACAATTACATTAAACTTATCATATAGACAGCATACTTTTGCTTTACACCTAAGGAATATTGCTTAATTAAGATGACCTATGTCGCAACAAGACGCTGAAAAGTTTGTTCATACATTTGTTTTCAGCAGGCTCGACTACTGTAAGGCTATTTTTAAAGAAATCAATAAGACAATTACAACTTATTCAAAATGCTGCTGCTAGAGTCCTTACAAAAACAAAGTACTATCATCATATTAGTCCAGTTCTGTAGTCATTATATTGGTTTAAAATCTCATTAATGTTCTACAAACACTTACTGGTGAGAGACCTAACTACATCTCGGACGTTCTGCAATATTATATACCATTACGACCCTTAAGATCATCTGAATCAAACCTGCTCACTGTTTCAAGAATCAGAACAAGATATGCAGAAGCAACCTTCAGTATTTATACCTCAAAAATCTGGAGTAAGCTTGTTGTGAATTGTAAGACCCCACCCCTAACTCCTTTAAAACAAGGTTGAAAACCTTTCTCTTTGCTACCGCTTATTCTTAGTGAATTGTTTATGTTTAATTTTACACTTTTTAAGTGTCATATTTTTATGCTTTAAGCTTCTTTCATTACATTTTATGTACAAGCACTTTGAGTTGCCTTTGGATGAAAATATGCCGTACAAATAAAGTTGCCTTGCCTTGCCTGTGCTCCACTTATCTGGACCAAACTTCCAGAAGACTGTAAAAGTGCTGAAACCCTGAGTTCTTTTAAATAAAGATTAAAAACCATTTTTTTAGGATTGCCTTTGACTGTCCTAGTTAAACTGTTAACTGAAACATCATTAGTTTAGTTTGTAGTCCAACAATCATTAACAATTGCTTTAATTTCCATTTCCCTATGTTTTATTTTGTTTCTATTTTCCTACCTTTTATTCCAACTGTTTTTTACTTGGTTTTATTTTGTTTTTATTTCCCTATGTTATAATCAGGTAAAGCACTTTGCATTGTCATTGCACTGAAATGTGCTATAACAATATATTTGCCCTTCCTTGCCTATAGTATTGTTTATTTGCTGCAATTATTTAGCCAAAACAATCAACATAATCTGGAATGAGATTTCATCTTACTTTAAAGGGGTCATATGGAAAATCCATGTTATTGTGTACTTGTGAAAATTTGAAGCCAGTCTGGCCAGGTACATAGATATCTTTATATTCTGTTTGGATGATATTTTTTTAAGACATTCCATATTCTCTTTTTTCTATTACATTTTTTGTTTTCTTTCTTACAATTACGTCACTGTACTTGCTGCAGAGCTGCTAAAAGAGGTCATGGCCTTCCTTCTTAACAATTTTTGTAAACCTGCCATGTTTATTATTTTTGTGGATAAGAGAAAATGTTCATTAGGTAATTCATTACACCCCCCCCCCCCCCCAGCATATTACAATGTGTAGAATTATTATTACACATTATGAATCTAGCTTGCCAGGATACATCTGATGCATATTTCCCTTTAAAAGTTGACTCTGTTCACATAACTCAAGAACGGCTTTCTTTTTATACTTCCAAGTAAGAGTGTCAAGGTTTTTTTTTTAACACATTCTTAAATACAAGGGCCATAATAATAAGTTCCACACAATTCATCTGATGAAATCATATGCTGACAGCAACAGCGTGGGATTGTACATACCAGATTTAAACTTTGATGAGAAGGGTTGTGATCAAATTAGATCCCTGATTTTCAGTTAAAAATATACAGATGCCCTGTTAGATTCTAGCTGAGGATTACATTACGTTTTGATTTTGGTGGAAATATAGAGGTTTTCAATTATTTCAATCACTTAATAGTAAAAAATTAGATGGTAAGATATAAGACTACCAAGGACATGTCATCCCCCATCATAAAAGAAAACGTTCTGCCCAGACACACACCAATTTGGGGGTAAATCAATGCAACATAATGTGCTGATAGTTTCCCCCTCAGAGATGAATCAGGCAGCTGTGATGGTAATCGCTAACCGTGCCGGCAATATGAGTGATTCATCACCGCTGCCACTGAGAGACACTGACACTGGGAGACCTACTTTGAAGAGGACAAAAAAGAGCTGGGAGGGCAGAAGGAATGAGTGGCAGGAAGATAAATGAGTAGAGGGCAGAGACGAGGTGAGGATAGATGAGAAGAATAGGTGACGTGGTGTGGGGGGAGATATGCTGAATATTGTTGAAATGACTATTATTATTGGTGTTTTTTTTTATCTCGGTCAGACAAAAGACCTCTATCAGTCCTATGGTTATGTTATTTCTCCAGCAGGGGACAGTTGCTGTTTAGCACATAAGAAAGGAGGCAACAAAGAGCCATTAGTCCCAACAGTGATATAAGTTATTACTGTTTCAACTGGTGAATACATAACATATCCATTCTCCTATCTCATACATGATGATTACTGAATGATTAAAATAACCTGATTTTATAATAATGACAATATCCTCCAAACTCACTAAAACTAAATTACTATAATAAAGATATGGATGATGATCATTCTACCCTTTCCAAGACATGACAGGCTTATTACAGAATGGCTAGATTACTTTACTAGATTACTAGAATACATTGTTTGAAAGGCAAAACAATAGATCACTAGGTCACTAGAACAAGAAGAACGGACTTGTAACGTTATTTTGCGGAAATTTAAAAAACAATTTTTTGTGTCAAAGGTTTCACAATTGTGTGTCAAGGATCTTTAATTAGTGCATAATAATTTGGTCCAGGTTTGATTCCATATCTATTATATTCCACTCCAATTATGGTTTTTATGCGTGTCCCATTTAAAGTTGCTTTTAATGCCGTAAATCATAGAAAATTCTTCTTTTTTGAGCTTCTACAAATCATCAATTCCAAACTGGTTTCCAGAGCATCTCTCTAATCTAGCTTACTCTTGACCAGTCTAAATATTTTAGATTTTGAACTACTCTGTGCATACAAAATGACCATAAAGTGTGTCTAAGTCTAAGACAAACGAAACTCAGCCAGACTCATCAAGCAACAAAAAAAACCCAAAAACCTTTACTTTAGCAGAGTAGGGAAGATTTCCATTGCATTAATTTCAGCTTTGTTACCCATAGGTGGGGTAAGACCTATTTTAATTCCCCTGCACATTATATGTGTCATGTGCATCACTGTTTAACTGTTTTGAATTTTACTGACCCCCCCACCCCAAAGGGCTTCAACAAAAATAATGCAAAAGTGGTTGGGGCTTCTTCAGTGGTTATGTAACCCTATGTTTTTAACAAACTGTTAACACAACTCACCAACTAAGTTTTTTAAGTTATTTCTTTCTTCAAAAATACGTTTGCAAACATGGATTCAGGGAGTGAAACTTAAAGTACATATCTTTTTTTTAATGCATGGCTTATAATGATGACTTGTGACAAGTAAGTCTAAGTAGCATTTCACGAGATAGAATTCAATTGGAAGAGAAATATCCTGACATTTTAATATTGTGACAACCCTACTCTGTGTCAGCACGCCTTCCTACAAACAGTCGTAACAGATGATCTTGATTACACCATACAAGCATGACCTGACACAATTCTTTAGGACTTTGCATAATACAGTAAGACACAAAAAGATCACAGCACCCTAGCAAACACTAGAACTGAGGCCAGCATACTCTGGATTGTTTCATATTGTACGTGACCTTTCTATGCTGGTGCATACTGATCCAATATCATAGATACATTTTCCTTACACCACAGTGCAAGGAAATAAACCATCACAGTGATGTTAAAGGAGTTTTTTTTTTTGAATACTCAAAACCCTAAGGTAGCCTACTTCACATTAACACACAATAGAAAGCCCAAAACACGCACAAAATCTTGTGACGACCCTGCAGACTATTACCATTCTAAGCTCATTTTATATTTTTATATATTATTTTTTGGTCTTTATCCAGAGTTTAGACAGAATGTTTCTTCTCCCTAAGACTCCTGTGGCTCTGTTGTACGTCCTATATGACATCAGCTCATTCCCCGATGTTATCACATATACCCACTATCTCCACAATTCCACTGTACCAGAATCTGGCAAACCTATCTCATAATAATAATAACAATAATAATAATAATAATAATAATAATAATAATAATAATAATAATAATAATAATAATAATAATCAGAACAAGATATGCAGAACAAGATATATAATACGCCATCAACCACAATATATAAGATATATAATACGCCATCAACCACAATAATAAACACCAAAGAACTGACCACAACCTTTCTGTGAAAACTCGAAATGTAATCATGCTTAATGAGAAGTTTACACATTTTACCATAAGAGATTTTCCAAGGACCATACCATAATCAGCCATATCCATGCTGATTTAATGTGTTGACGACTGGTCTTCATCCAGTGTGAAAGCTCCTTAAAAAGCTTCAGGTTCCTTCAAGTGTATACCTGCTTTGACCAGCAGGGAAAGATTGCTTTTTCATGGCAGAATTTTGCTTAATTAAAATGTTCTCAATTTCCACACATCACATTATTTTAACAACAGAGTTACAAAAATTACATGAATATACCCAAAGTTATCTAGTCTTTGTATATTGAAGTGTAGCATTGAGGAGAGTTCATTCCTACACAGTATGTGGTTTGGCAAAAAGGTAGCCGCATTCTGGCATGACTTTTCCAACATTTTGGCAAAAACCTTTAGAGTTACTTTTTCAATTAGACCCTCAAATATGTTTATTAGGGGACTTTACAAATGTTGGTGGACAGTTATGAAAAAGCCAACAGAAGCTCCTTGAATTGATCAGAAAGTGTATAGCCAAATATACAGAAGTTTGACTCCCAACTCTCTATTTTAGGTGGATCTCAAAGATGAAGAGTAGTGTTCTACTGGAAAAGGTCCTCTACACTCTCAAGAACAGCTATATTTGTTTGGATTTGGCACAACAGCAGTGCTTTTAAAGGATTCTGCATGCAATTGTTTACTGTACAAAGGCTAGTGTGGTCATCAGTGTCACAATTTGTCTGCTTTTCCTAAGTGTGTGTGTGTGTGTGTTTTTTTGTTGTTCTTGTTTTTTCCGATCCTGTATGTGGGTGGATTTGGAACAGGTTTGGAGATGTGTTTTGTTCAGTTTTCCTTAACTTTAAAATCTTAAAATAAAGTAATGCAAAAACATAACAACAAAGACACAGGGTAGAACAGACTAAATCAAATTTCTCTCATCTAATTGATTTTATTCACCACGCTTCCCTTTACATTAAATGAGTTAAGTATACTTCCAATACCCCAAAACCTATTGTCATTTATAAGTGTCCCCATTCCCACTTGATTGGCTGCCAGCGGGGCCTGAAGCATAATTGGCTGGATTTCATTGGCCCAGCAGACGGCTTGGACCCCTGGGAGGAGACCATCAGATGATATCTGTTAACAACTCACACAATTTTTCCTCTCACACACACCCACACACATCCACCCACAAAGAGCCACAGGGAAATTCCCTAATGCCTAATGTACCTTTTGCTATCACAGATGGGTCGCTTTGTTTCACACAGGAGTAGTAAAGAGAGGCAAATGAATGAAGAAAGGGAGACTGGCAGCTATTGGAGAAAACTGAACTGTGAGAAAGGCATTACACTTTGGATGGCATGAGGTGAAGAAAACAGAAAAAAAGAGGTGAGAAACGTGATTGAGTTAAATAATTAATGAACACCAACAGTACACTAACTGAGTTTGTGAGGTGTCTGAAAACACTTTAGTGGTTTTGAACAGAATGGTTTTCAAACAAAACTTTTTCTTCTTTCTTTGCAGATCAGCGTCAAATATGTATCGGCATGAACATTTTGTTTCATGATCACTGCGTACAAAACCACAGTGGCAAAAAATATCATCACATTGTTGTTAAATTGTGCTATTAATAAGGGTTATTAAAGGCTGAAGTCTACAACGTAAATAGAATTATTACCAAAATCCAGATTATTATCATGATTATTATTAGTCATAGGATTTGTAGTATTTCTGCATTAATATTATGTTAGAAATATTATATAGTGTAAGAAAGAACAGTGTGGCATTTTCATAAGTGCAAAGAATTATGTAAGCTGTTGTATGTAGCTTTAAAAAAGGAAGTTCAAAGTACTTAATTCCTTTTTTGTTAAAGGTGCAAAGTCACGTTATTTTTCTTTTTTTATTTGGTCCGGCATTATTTACAATTCATGTTTGTTAATCTCGCCCGAGAGCGAATCATTTTTCGGCTCAAAACTATTGAAACACTATCAAGATAGAGGCTTTGTGTATATTACCTTATTTTATCATGATCAAACGGTTTTTGGTCTTTTTTAATAAGCATATTACGTGGCTATATACCTTTAAGGCTGTGGAGAACATTGTGTCTCAGGTCTTCTGCTGTATTGTACTGCTTACGATGAAAAGCCTCCTGTTATTTTGGCTGTACTACCATGTGCAATGGCTACAATGCGGCTAGTAATAATGTGAGAAGATATAAATAACTTTAACAGAAAATTCCAATTCCATTCCAAAGACTGCAAATAAGGGATGTAAACAAATAATCAACTTATGGTTATCGATTTACGGTCTATTAAAGTTTGTTCCATCTGATTAACTGATAACGTCTGCTAGACGGACCTTATTTCGCTGTTGTAGTATGGCTGCCATCCAGAAGAGGGCATCACTGCTTGTCCTTAAGCAGAACCAGACCACAGTAGTTGTTAGATAAATAATCATGGTGGAGGCATGCCATAATCGGAATGTGAAGCTGTCCAAACAGAGTCCGGTGTTAGATTATTTGACACTGTTTGATGACAACAAGGATGCAAAAAGCACTTTATGCAGTTCTTGTGATGATCTCGGCACTGTTGCTGCTCTAATTCACAACTCAGCACACCTGTTCAACTCTGTCCCGCCTGCAATTAACTCTCATTGGTTCCACCTGCATCCATCACTATATAATCCGACTACTGATCAGACACCGGTGCCAGATTGTCTTGTGACAACCCGAGGAGATTATCCTGCCTTCATCTTGTCTGCCTGTCTGCCTGTTACCTGTCCTGACCTGATATGTTCTCTGATACCAAGCCTGCCCGACCCCAGTCTGATTCTGTCTGCCTGCCTGTTAACCGACTTCTTGGCTTTGGACCCTGGAACCTGGATCTCTTGGATTGCCCGCCTGAACCCCTCTGTACTGCCGCTGATTATCTGCCTCTGGACAACGCTTGTGGAAAGCCCCAAAGGGACTGCCTGTCTGCCGATCGGCCGCTCAACGGCCCTGTTCCCACAAACCCCCGTCCACAGATGGACTTCTGCCTCCGGACATGCTCTACTGGATCTCCAGACCCCGGAACCCCGCCATCAGGTTAGTGATCCAGCCGTCCTCACCTTAACCTGTCATCTGCCACTGATCACTAACCTGTTGTCTCTGCCCAGGGGTTTACTGTCCGAGCACGAGCCTCCGCACCTTGAGAGGCCGAACCACTTCCTGCCTTTAAATAAACATTGAAAACGCCACTGACATGTCTCTTGTCTATCTTGGGTTCAATTCTAGTATGTTACAGTTCTCTTTTAAACATAAATACTCAATAAGCTCCTCAAGTTACCACCTAAACAGAGCCCATTTAGCCGTACTGCATGGTGGAGCAGCATCAACCTTTCAACCAAAATTTGCCGAGGTTTTCGGAAGGTGAACATTTCATAACAAAAGCAGAAGGCAATGCACAAAGGGGAAAAAAAATTGTGATGAGCTTTTGTGTTTTACATATTTTATTCTGTTTATTTTAGTTGTTTCTATTCAGTAATTTAATACTTTCCTGTTTTGGTCTATTTAATAAATATGTCAAAGTATAATATGTGGAAAAAAACAAATTGTTTTGTTTATTCAGTCGGATTGTAATACAAGAGGCACGGTAGATTGTTAAACTATACTGATATGACTCTTTAAATTCAGCATATAGTCAAGAAAAATGTAGCCCTTCATGTTATGGAAAGACCCTCTTGATACAAGAGAGAAATTGCCACTTATAAAATTAATTGCTAAATCAATCAATTTTAGAATAACTCATTAATCAATAACCTACTGCAAACATTTTGTTAAAAGTCACTTACAGTGGACACTACACATCAAGTAGCAGCTGGGGGGTAGGGTTATTGCTTTGTCTTTAGTATGTAAGAACAAAAACATTTCCAAAAACCTTTTCTCAAAACAAAGTTATAATTAAAAAAAAATAAAACTACATTTAGAAGTTGGTACTGTTTGATTTAAATCTCTGTTCTAATGAGCAGATGAGATGCGTTTGATGGACATTCAAGACACTTGACTTGTTTATTATTATGGTCACTGAATATGATTTTAAAGGTAATTTCCTTTTAAAAAGGCAACATTAACCTTTCAAAATTTTATCACGGTGTTCATTGAAACAGGCAATTTTTTAATCCTCTATCAGCATGATGTGTCAATGTATCCAGGTGAAACTTGGTCTGAAGTTAATATGCAGCTGATATGTGTACTACTAAACCTGAGCGTTGATGCAAATTGAGGTTTAGAAGTGGTGCTGACAGATGACCCTCGACTACAAGCATATCATTATCTTGCATCTGATTTTGTGAGGTAGCTAGCTGACTTGCTAAGTGAAAGCAGATGTTGATATGGCATACTGGATACTGGAGCTGGAGACAGCATCAAGAGTCACTATGCACAGCCCAATTATACACAAGGGCTACTAATGTCAATTTTTTTCTGGTTAAAGTCCTGTGTTAAGTTTCCGCAGACAGTGATGATTTGGGTCCCATGTCACCTGCTGGTGTTGGTCCACTGGGTTTTCAGAAGTTCAAAGTCAACACAGCCGTCTACCAGGAAATTTTAGACCACTTCATGCTTGATTTGCTAACAAGCTTAGAGAGGGTAGTTTTATTTTCCAGCAGGACTTGGCACCTGCCCATTCTGCCAAAGGTACCAAAAGCTGGTTTAATGACCTTGGTGTAACTGTGCTTTATTGGCGAGCAAACAGGCTTGATCTGTGAGCCATAGAGAATCTATGGAGTTTTGTCAAGAGGCAGATGAGAAACACCAGACACAATATTACAGATGATCTAAAAGCTGCAGTTAAAGGCGCCTGGGTGTCCATTACACCTCAGCAGAACCACACAGCATTGATGCAGTAATGATAAAATTAAAGCAGGCCCAACCGAGTATTCAGTGCATAGAAATGGACATATTTTTCAGATGCCTGTTCACATTAAGTTAAGCTTCTGTTTAAAATATCTTTTTTCTATTGATCTTATGCTAAATTCTTATTTTTCGGGGCACTGAATATTGAGTTTCATTATCTGTAAACCTGGATATTCATAGTTGTAAGAAATAAATGCTTAAAATATATGTGTCTAATTAATCTATATCACAAGAGTTTCACTTTCTGAAATCAGTGACAAAAAATATTAAACTTTTTGACAATATTTTAATTTCTTGCAATGTACCAGTGTAAACTATTTAGAAACCTCATGTGCATTGCCACAGTTATAGTTATTGTTATTCATAAAGGTTATACTTGTTTTTCCTTTCCAGACAAAACAACAGAAGTAATGTAAATCATGCTGTTTAGAACTTCACTAACTAGATTGCTAGTCTTTATTGAACACTATTTTTTTTTAGAATATATTCTTTTAAAATTCATTCTTAGATTTATATTTTTCTTGACAAAACATAACTCCTCATATATTTCTGTATTAAACATGTTTAATACAAAAATGTGGGCTTAATGAAAACTATCTTTAATTCCTGTTTAAAAGTTATTTTTATAATGAATGAACAACAAGCCTCAGTGGAATGCGTATTATAATTCAGTGAATATGTACGAAATAAAGATGTTGTTTTTAAGTCCTAATATGAAAATCCTAATATGAAAATGAATTATAATATGTTTTGTTAATTCTAACCACTTTTTTACGAAGCTGCTCAGTGACCGGGATTTCAGAAGAAGAGAAAGGTTTGACTTAAATAAATATTGTAATAAAAATGTAGTACATGGCATTAAAAACAAATATACTTTAAAACATTTGCAGACACTTGCAAAATAAACTAAAATGATCTAAAAAGGACATAAACCCTCCAACTATGACGTACATGTTAAAAGAGTAAATGATCATGTGACATTGTGAACAGCAACTATGATGTAAAACAAGAATGAGTCACCACTGCAGCTGGTTAGAGAATAAACATCCTCCAGAATCAGGGTCGGCCTCATGCAGCCTTCACGAGGTCTCATGCATGAGCTCCAAGGTCAGTTATCATGTCTGACTTGATTTGTGAGCAGAGAGGAGCATCTGTGGATCACTGCTCACACAAGAGAGGGGCGAAGACCTAACTAGGTCAGAAACACATTTGTACTCCAAGGTCTGAGAACCATGTCAGGCGCCGGTGCGCCTTGTAAATCTGGTTACACGGGTTTGGTAACTTTCTCCTCAGTTTTATTCTGGAGAGTGTGGCAAAGTGGATGAGACAGTACGTTGACCATTGAAGATGCTCTGAACATTACGGCTGAGAGTCAAATTTCTCCTATAGGAGAAATAGGCGGGAGAGGAAAAGACAAGACAACAGGAGATAAGGCAAAGTTTGCTAACCCCCTTTGTGCTACCAGAGTTTTAAATCCGCTTAAAAGGCAGGGCGAGTCGAGGCCAAGAGCTTGGAAAAGAACAGATGCATGCAGAAATATGTTTGCATTTGAAAACATACTGCACACGAAACCTGCTCAAATGCATGATGTGCACATATATTCACATTTTCTCAGGATTCTGACCATAAATAGTTAAATATGTTTTGCTCTTATGCATTACTGCATTAGCTCTTAACTAATCTTTGCCTTGCAAAAGCATTCATAGTATCACATTTTGCCACATTAATACTACAAACTAGACCTAGAAATATGATAAAATAAAAAATTGGAAAGAGGAAAGCCATTGCTAAAAAAAATATAGCTAACTTAAGTGATTTCTAAAATTTGCGAAAATTCATTGCGGGGAAAGAACATGGAAGAATGAGGTGCTCTGGTCAGATGGATTCAACGTAAAAAGCAGCGGTGGCAGAAACATGCTGGGTGTTTCTGCAGCAGGGATAGGAAGGCTACTCACAGTTGACGTGAACATGGATGAAGCTAAATGCAGGTGAGCAAAGATGGTTTAATGATTTTAGTTATTTATGTTTCCATCTTCAACAAAAAACTAAACATGCACAGTTTTAATAAAACAGACAAGTTTTATTTTTTTTTGTAGAAATGGGTCTGTAAACCATTGTAGCTCCCTAATACAACAATGGTCTGACGATGGCCTTGGTAAAAGAAACACATACATTTCCTAATTTTTGGGGATGGTTTGTTTTATACTGTGGTCCAGAAATTATTTTTTTTTAATCTATTCTCGGAAAGAAGAATGAGATATTTTTTAAATATATTAAACAAAATGCTTTCTGTATTTGGCCATGTTTAATAAAAAGGTACATATAAGTCTCCATGTTGAAATTTCTCTGAGGCTGTGCACCTTGAGGCTGTGAGACCAAGAGGAATGAGAATGAGAGGTTCCCCTCTGATGATGAACAATTCTTATGATAAAGTTGATATGTGATTAAAATCTGATAGGGAGTGAAATTGAACATCTGAGTAGAATCATCATGCAGTCTGGCTGCAATACCACTTTACTATCTGGGACGCCAATTACCCCGTCTCCAAAATGAGTGTACACATGGGTCAGAGTTGTGTTAAGGAGCACGCATTTACCTGTCAAGTTTGTTTTATTTTATTTTGTTTATAGATTACAACCTTTGTGTGGAAAGTGACGTATACAAGTTTCAGGCCCCATTTTGTGCGTACGCAAGCTTTGTAAATGAGGCCCCTGGTCATAAAGCATTCATCTGATTTGGGTGTGTTGGAGGAGGGTGTATCCAGAAGTTTCAGGAGAGTGGCATTCCAGGACTGAAGTTGCAGAACCCTAATTTAGATCAAAGCAAATTCATGTGTTAGAATGGGACAGTCAAAGTCCAGATCTGTCACACAAAAACTGATCTGAGCTCTTCATGAACTAAAGCTTACTGAACTGTAATTATTTTGCAAGTTCATTTAGAAAACATGATTTGGCACACTCCATGTCTAAAAAAGTTCAAGAGGTCCAACAAACTTCGCAAGGCGCTGCATATCAACTTATAAGGGCCGCAGTGAATTACACCAACACACTCCATCGCACACTTCTCCCAGTGCTCGACATGGTTTGTTAGTTTTCTCATTTGACTTGGTCTATTTTAGTCCTACAAAACCTCTCTCTCTCATTCATCCTTTCTCCAATCCTCCCTCCGTTGTTTGTCTTTTTTATCCTACCTTTCTCATCATCTGTATTCTCTTTCCTTCTCTTTAGCTTTGTACCCCCCCCCCCCTCCCCACACACACAATCATTGTATTGATGTCAGTGATAAGACCAGGAAGTGATTGGCAAGACCAGATAAAAGACAAGAGTAATGGTTGTTTAGGGTGCTTTTCTCCTCTCATCAAACCCCTGCAGACGGCAGTCTTGCTAATGAACTAGAGTTCATATACATGCAGATAAACATGCACATTTTCACCCAGAAATTTAGAGAGAAAGATTAAGTTTATGGATAATCACAGAGCAAAAGGGAGTGGAGGAAAAAGTGGCAGAAAGGAAGAAGGAGAGAGGGAGTACAGTGGTGGGAAAAACAGTTGCCCTAATTTGCAAATCATTATGAGTCACATATTTATAGCTAAATCAGCCTGAGGGGGAAATACTTCTCTCTTCATCTTTCCTTTTATCCCTTCACTTTCATTTCCCCCTTTTCATGACTTTACTATCCTGCTTGTTTGTAAAATATTCTTCTTGAAATGAGGTAAAGCTGCATCTTGCTGTGCTCTAACACTTATTAATTTCATGCCATCCTCCAAAAATTAATTTCTTCCACTGGAAAACCTGCTTTCAAACCTAGGCACAGTGATAAAAAACATCTGATAGTTAATTTCAGCTGTTTGTATCTCTTCATTCTCTAATCCTTCCAGTATCAAACACACAGATCAACTAGAATGATCTACGATGTCATTTTTCAAATACCATATTTTATCATTTGTGAAGGCATTAACATGTTATTAGAAACTTAATTTCCACTCTATGTGTTTCTATGTGTTTTCAATGTCAATGAGATGTCATGCTTTCACCTTTATAATCAAACCAAGGTAAATCAGAGAAATATAACGTTCCTTTAGCTTTTGCCGGTAGATATTCAGGAAGTGCAGTTATAGTGCTCAATTTGACAAAACAAAGGAGATGATTGTCACTTTCCAGAGTTTACAGCCTTTGCAAACACCCCTCAGCATCAGCCACCCAAATGGTTGATAGCATTAAATACCTGAGAGGACAGACCTCTGTTGATCTCACCTGGTTAAAGAACACCAGTGGGGTTACAAAAAGGGCTCCAGCTAAGACTGCACTTTCAGAGGAGAGGGAAAAAGAAAAAAAAATACATGTTATCTAGTGGAGAGTGTATTGAGTACTGCACTCAGCATGGTGGTCCAGCTGCAACGTGTCAGAAAAGAGTGCCCTGCTGGGGATAGTGAGGGGTGCTGAAAAGACAATCGGAGTGTTTCTCCCCTCTGTCTAGTGTCTGTTTTAAAGCTGCTGCCTGAAAAGGGTTCTGCAAATCATCAAAGACTTTTTGAACCGGTGCCATTGGGCAAATACTATGGTAACATCAAAAGCAACAACCAGACTGCTAAAACTTTTCTGCCACAAGCTTTTAAAATGCAGACGATTTTGCAATCTATGGGTGAGAGCTATCTTATTCAATTAATTAAACTGCAAGAGTGACGCTCATATCGATTATTTGGACTAAGCAATGGTAGTCCGTTATTTCCTTAGCCCAAAATAACCAACTGATGTTCTCTCAGGTTCAGGAGGGAGTTACCACAAAGAGTGTGAAAATTGAAGCCTTGTCCTGAGCTATTTTGATAGTAACGTCATTAGAAAATAATGCCGTTAATAAAAGCATTATTGTTCTAGTAACGGAGTAATTCAACTAATTACTTTTTCCATTTTTGCAACGCTGTTACGTTACTTATAACGTGGCACATTACTACAACTTGATCATTTAAAACCGAAAAGTTGAGGGTGAGAGGGTGGGAGGGTAGAGGCATACGCGATGCCACGCGACGCCGATTGGCTAAGGAGGATTAAGGTGGGTGGGTATTCACCATGATATACACAGAGAGACAGAGTCGACCAACACGCAAGGGAGGTGAATAAATTCAAAGACAGCGTTTGGAAGCTGGAAGTTTAGGCACTATTTTACGTTTGCACAAGTCAAAGACAAAAATGTGCAGGATGGATGGATAAACAAGTGAATAGGAGAATTGGTAGTTACTGTGGACGGTTTGGATTTGTAATGATCAAATAGTCAAAAGAAGGCCAAAGCTTATACTTTCTTATTGTTTAAGCTACATTTGCTGGGTGGCTTGGTTCTGCACTTTACTTCAGAGGAATGCTTCTATTTTTTTTACTCATTATCAAAATCAATAATCAAGAAAATACTTGAAGTACATTCTAACTGGGCTGTTGTCTGGAATGGTGTGACACCTATTTAATTTTACTGCAAAGTGTATTTCAATTTTGTTAAATTGCTTAAAAATCCTTATTTTCAGTGCTATATCTATATATACCTAAATGTCTGTTGTGTATGCGTGTCATGTTATTTGTGTGTATCCTAAGCCGGTGTCTGCCTCAAATGTAATTTCACTATGGTAAAACATGGTGACAATAAAAGATTCTTGATCTTGAAAAAGGTTCTTGATTTTGTAGACGGTTGTATCCTCTTAATGTGCAATATTTATGATGTTCTAAAACATTCAAATGGTTTTATTATTCTTTTGTTATATGCAATGAACATAATATTCATATCTAGATAAATGTATTGCAATTAATAGTGCTTTGACTCACATGTCCTACCACACACACTAAAATTGTATAGATTAGTCTAAATTGTTTTCAGACATTTAGTCCATATCATTAATTGTTAAGCATTTTATATTTGATCATTTAATTCATGAGTATTTAAAGTTCCAAATGACAGGAACGTCATCAAATGATATCTATATTATATCTTAGATCATAAGAAGGAACTGCATAGTTAATTTGCATAATAGCTAGTTACATTAATAGTGCAGAAACTGAGTTACTAAGTCACTATTTGGGAGAAGTAACTAGTAACTATAACTAGTTACTTTTTTTAGTGTATTGCCTAGGACATTCCAATTAAAATGTTGCTTTACAATCTTCTTATGCATCTTTTCTACCACACAATTTCCTTTCACTTAACTTTCCAACAATAGCTATACACAGTAAAGACAGCTTCTTTAGCAATGCATCCTTTTGAAGGGGTATCATTGACTGTCTGTTGGACAAGTCTCAACATTGTGAAGGATATAACATTGTTTTTTTGTATTAAATATATATTTTTTTGTCAAATTATTTTTTTCTGAAAAACAAGAGGCAAACTTAAAATATGTCATTCTTTGTCATAAATCTGTATGTTTTCACTATTTGACTTTTTGTAATCCATTGGGATGGAGCTGTGCTATCTCTCCATCAAATAATGTATTGTCGCGGCTGCTGCTGTTGGTTGGCCTGGGAAATGACTGGGCATAACAATTTAATGCTAATGGCTTATTCCTACACCAGTAAGGCAGAGGGCATCCAGACAACCTCATTTAAAAAAACACAAGATTTTTTTTTTAAAGCTTCTGATATGAGAAACACAAAAGAACAGTTCTGCAAGCAAAGCATGTACCCGAATGAAGTTGCTTACCACCATTTGACCTGAGCAATTCATAACCACATTCAGCACAGGCTTGTTTAATTAGTTAATGTCATGGTCTGCTGGATATTATTCGATGTCCCTCTGCGCTGCTCACACAGCCACACATCTTGGCGGCTCACAAAATCAAATTTACACAGCTTTTGTGTACATGCAACTTTTTGGCTGTCATTTAATCGTATCAATTTAACTGCTCAATTACAGCCTGACATATTACTTTTTTTAGACATGTTTCTAAATACAATTTAACATTTTCTTTTATATTAGATTAGATTAGGTTATCTGAATCGGCCATAAAACGAAGCATCACAGTTACAACCCAAGGCACATAAAGATCTTAATGAACAAAAGTGTTTATAATAGGAATAGTTAATAATGTCACTTATTTATCAGGTTTTAGATTATATAATTTTAAAAAGGAAATCATTGGCAGTTTTACCAAGGAAGATAGATTATTATCATACTACAATACAATTTGTCCACATATGTTGACAGTATACAATGGTGGTAATAATAATGATCAGGTAAAATAAGTACTGCACATATCAACATTCTTCTAATATATTTCTGACATAACAACTGACACAAGCCAAGCCAGCTTTATTTATAAAGCAGATTAAAACCAGCAGTCACTGATCAAAGTGCGGAACAAAAGGAATGGATGATTTCAATAAACAAAACATCAACATTTAGAACAAATATGCCTGGTAAATCACATTTTCCTCTTTAGATTCTTATCAAAGATGTCCATGTACAGCTTTTCATTCATCCCTCTGTCAATTAAATGAAGACTATTAGCATCATATGCTATAATATGGGCCACACCATGATCTTCCCAGCTGCAAACTTCATTGTTGGCAAGGTGGTATTGGGGTAAGGTGCAGAACTATTTTTCCTCCAAACATGGTGTGTGCAATGACATCTGGCCTTATCTGACCATCCTCTGTGGCAAACTTTAAAAAAGCTTTAGCATGCTTCTTCTTCAACAATGGGTTCTTGTAGGTAGGATTTATAATGGATGAGTGCTGTTCCTTATTTTCCTGCTTTTTACAGGACTTTCCAAGACTCTCTACAAGTGCAGCTGGCTCTCAGACAAAATTTGTTTGACTCCTTTGTCTGAACTCTTACCAAAAGCACCTATCTATGGCTGGTGAAGAGTGAAAGTTTGTGCTTCAGGACTAAGGCTCCAAGAGCACTCACTAGAACGTGCTAAAATGTTCAGAACTGCAACTGTAGCCATTGCCTATAGTGTGTTTTGCAACAGCAAGAGTTTTTTTGTGAAGGTCACCTTGTAGACTAATTAACCCTAATTTCTTTGCATGTGGGTGGTTCCCGAGATCTGGTGTAAATTTCATCTCAATAGAAATATAAATATTTGAAACCTGGTTCTGTAAATGCATCCATGCAGTCTTAAAGCAATAGATACAGCATGCAAAATATCTGTTTCAGCAAGTCGGTGTGGAATTCGAAATATTAGAGGGACAGAAAGTTGGTTGAGAGGTAGCAGCATGACAGACAGTATTGTGATCTGCTCCAAGGCCGGTATTTTAACACCCTGAAGTGACAGACTGGCAGTTCTGGCAACTTCTAAAGTGCCCTGGAGGAAGAGGTGTTACGACTGGTGCTACATCTTAATCTAATGGTGGCTGTATTGAAATGCTTAGAAGATTTTGCTGGCGACAGTTAAACTTAAGTTTTGTATGCTTCTTGTTGCATGTTAGCGTCTGAGCAATCGTCTGCACTGTTTTTTTGTTTATTTTTTTTACTGCTGAAGTGGACAAATCAGGGACTATATTGTATCCTTTCTTTATTACTTGCCATGCACTCAAACTTTACTGCTGATCCTTGAAAAGAAAAATCCTACACATATATTTCAACCTGCTCTCAGAGCCAAAAACTCCTGGCAATGTGTGTTTGACCATTTTGTTTCTCTTAATCCTTTTCCAATGCAGTATTTACCCTATTAAAGCTTCTTTGCAGCAGTTTTAGTTGTGGACACAATAAAAAGTGGCAGGATATAATACTTATCACTATTTTCGTCCCACCCTCTGTGCTTCTCCGTGAAGACATCCTCTTTTATTCTCTGCTGTTTTCAACAATGAATATATTTTTTTCATTTTACTTTTTTCCTAGCTATTTCAGTTCAGTTCGTCTCACATTATCTTGCTTCAATTTCCTTTCCTTTCTCAGGTTTTTATGCATTTTTGCTTCCTCATTTTTGCTCCGCAGCCTGCACCTGTCTGCTAATGACTGATCTGCTCCTTTCAACTATTTTTTTCTGCTATTTTGCAGCTAGCTACTAATAAGGTATTCTGACAATTTCATTCACACATCTGTTTAGTTCACAAACATGCAATTGTGCAACAAAACAGGTTTTATGCTTCTTCGGGAGCTTATTACCATGTGGAATAGAACACTGTAAACTGTAAATTTGCACATAACAAAGCTATTAATGATTAACTTTTGCTCTTTATCATCTCTTTATATCCCAAAACGTCGGGTAAGCTTGTGAACTGAGTTCAAGCATCTCTTTTATAAATGTGGAAACACACAAAATGTGGAAATCTGGTAGTATTGGCTGCCAGGAGTTTGTCTATCACCAAATGTACAATTTGAATGCAAAATGAATGCTGCCCAGGTCTGTGAAGCAGAGAGATAATTTGTACAATGAAATCTGTCATTTGATAGAGAACTAGGGTTTTCACAATACTAAGTTTCAAACTTGAAGCTGAAGCTATGAAGAATAGTCAATACTCAGTCTCATTTACAATTGTGAACAGATCAGTTTATTTCTGGTTATGAGCAAAAAGAATAGCTATTTACAAGTTGACAAAGTTAACTTTAATTTTCTTAATTAAGGCAAAACCAAAAGTAGTGGGACAATTCAGTCTTCTGTTAGAGAAAGACAGCATTTAAATGTTTAAGTGTCACCTCCTTTTTTGGCCAAACTTCTGTAATTATTTTATTTTAACATAATTGCTTATCTTTAATGTGCCACTGTGTGCTTCCATTTGCCTGTCAATTTGCTGATTATATAAATAAATTATATGAGGGACAAAAAAGGAAGCATACTACGCAACAAAATAAACACGGATCTGAAGCATACCAAATATAATTTCTCTAAAGTGTTAATAAAGATCTGGTCATTGCAAATGTATTCAGCAGAAGCCGTGTACAATTTCTCATTTTCCAGTCATTTTCATTTTTATGTTCATTCACAGCATGTTTTTATACTTAAAAAAAAAAAAAGGTTTTGGAAACCTTTCGTCCTTTTCATTCCTATAAACTAAGGTGACCAGATTTCTTTAATGATAACCAGGGACGTCTCTGTTTTTGTTAAGTTTGCAGGGCTACAACGATGCCGCAGAATTTCTGTCTGATGGTTGGTTTGTTTTGCAAGATTTGCAACGCCAATGGGGTGGGGAAGGGCACTTGACTCAGCTCTTCTACGTCGGGATAGTGGCAGGACTGGGTAAATACCTCTTGTGGCGCTAAACTTTTTAAATCCAACATGATACACTGAAATCGGGGAACATTTCCGGGAACAGCTTTTGCCGGAGACAGGTCATCCCAAATGGGGAATGTCCCCGGAAATCGGGGACGTTTGGTCACCCTACTTTAAACAGTTATGGAAAGTTTGAATTGGTCTAGCACTAGAAGTCCCAATAAAATGCAATCAGGCTTATGGTTTAATGTGACAAAAAATGTAAAGAACTTTTACACTTTTGAGAAATAACACAGATAAAGTACTTTCCTGGTGACTCCCTGTTTGAACACACTTGATTTAAAATTGTCTCACCAAACCTTGGGTGGGTTTTGTGGAAGCATTTAATTCATATGTGTGCAATCTAAAAAAGTGGCACTCTATCAGCAGAACTAGAGACCACTCACAAAATCATATTTGAGCTCTATTACACATCAAATGCAATCTTTATGACAGTCTTACATTTCTTTCATTTAATCATCAAACATGAGAGTGTAACAGACATTATAGTGGCATAAATTAGTTTAGTAAATAAATGTAAAGCCCCTTTAGTTTAAAGGGGCTATGTAGCAGGACATATACTTCCTTTGAGTATTGTTAGCATCTCTTTTGTAAATAGGTTGTGAAGGACCAGAACATTCCCAGCTGAAGGGAAGAGGTTTGAATAAAGCAGGGGTTTCATCTGAAAAGCCCCGCACAGGGACCAGAATGCCGATTGGACTGCTCCCAAGGAGAGATTGCTGATATCTTTATCTGTCGCTCCTGAATCCAATTAGAGGATCACATTCCATCACAACTTCAAATCAGAGGATGAGAACAGCTATTAGTAAGCTTCACCTTCAATCTATTTTCCCCTTATGCTTCTTGCCTCACCAATAATCCTTCAAACCCACCCAGCTTGGTTGGTTTCCAAAAATATAATTACACATATGGTCAGTTTTTATTAATGTGTCCCTATCAGTAGTCTAAGATGACAGTGGTGACTAATCACATGTTTATTAATCGGTTATCTTTTATTTTTAATTTTTTTTTTTGCAGAGCTATAACTATCCCATATGTCAATGTACTATGAAACTTTCTGCTGGAGGTTATACTAAAAAAAAATTACAGCTTGTGGTTCCATGAATGTACAAGATACATACTATTTCTATAAAATACATATGTACTGAGTTTAGATATATTTAACAATTTATTAATTTTGATGTCTAAATGTGCCGACAAATATTTTGTAGAAGAAAATATATTTTTTAATGCAATTCGAATGTACAAAATAGATTTTTAAAAATAATGATATTGTAATTGTAAGTGATATTATTTTGCTGCGATCCCAGGAAAGAGTGGCTGGGCGTGTGCCAGTCTTTCAGGGCTGATCCAAGACTGAACATATTTACAGCTGTTTAGCACACTGAAGCACGTTAAATATACAGATGCACGGAGCAATTATCTGGTGACTGGAGCTGGGCGATTTTCACATTGACCAGCCCTAAATAGTGTTTTGGCAAGTGGAAATTCAAAATTTCAATCAATTTCCAAACAGTTAATTCACCATGTCTAAACGCTAGAAGGCTGCAGAAATGCTCTTTGATGCAAAAGTTGTTATTGAGGGAACAGGAGGGAGAGTGGGGTGGGGGGTGCTGATGATGTAAACTCTACTTGATGATGCATGCAGACCTCCTCACGCACTCAAGTTCTACAGAGTCCTGCTAATGACCTAATTATGTGATTCATGTGTGTTGACAGAGAGACACATCTAAAAGTTGCAGGATGCCGTTCCTCGAGGAGTTGTGCTAGACAATATTCACTTAGGGAATGCTGCTTATGCTAACCATGCTAATTGCTAATATAAGATGCTGAGGACAGCTTCATGTGTAAACTTTATTTTATTCTATGCTATTTAGTGCTTGTATTACAATAATAATAATACTAACCTGTTTAAGTGTGAAATTGCTTCAGCTTTTAATAAACATATGTAATGACAACTCCTGACAGAATGTCTAGAAAATATGATAAATGCTGTTAATATTAAACCTATATATGTTAATATCCATGAGTCAAGGGCTGTCATTTGAGCTATAAGGGTTTGACTGATGACTACTTCCTGCACAGAACCGTAAAAAAATCTTTATTTGCTTGTGTAGGTTGCAGTTTGAAGAATCTTTGCTGAAAACTCTTCGTAAATATACTTAGACTGTCACTCATGGATCTGTTTTTTTCCGTTTCCTGCTGGTTACATAGGCAGTGCTTTTTGTTAAAGGTAGACAAAAAAAGACAAAACTGATTTACAGAAAGACATGTAGAATTGTTCAAATTAACCAAATAGTCTGTTAGTGGTTTCAAGAATTTAGTTCCTAAATATAAGATAAATTGTTTCCTAAGCACATGCTTAAGGTTATAGTTCTATCAAGAATGGGAACTAATAGATAGGACTTACCTGTAGTAGTGTTTTATTTGAAAAAGTATAGATGAACACAAGATGAATGCATTTAGTTTCAAAGCAGAATATTCTCTGTCACTATTTAATTTAATTTAATTTCCCTTTAATAAGTGATATATCTTGTCCTACAATAATCTATTCTACACACTATAAAATATTGTTAACTGTTGTATTTTTAATGATAATATTTAAAAACAAAAATAACAATTGAGCTTTCTCTTTTTGAATTTTTTCACTTGTTTAAATTAAGAATTGAGATGCACAAATTCCCCCAGAGTTTAAACTGTTAAACTGCTTTAACTTTGTGCAAAATAACATACTCACAAAATCGTGTTATAGTTTGAAACTTCTGTTACTGCAACTTGGGCACTATTCCTTTGGCATTAAAATTGTATATTTGCTCATTGACGATATTCCTAATAACAGTATACTCTGATGAAGAAATCCTAATGGTCAGCAGGTCAAATGTTTTAAAAACAAATTGTCAGAAATTGGCCACAACATTGGCTACTTTAATAGATTTCTACAGAGTCCTGGTAATATGTTTACATGAGTAAGTTTCCATATCTGTTTTAGAATAAAATCAATGAAATAACTCTCAACTACACAACGTCTAGATGCATGGCTTCTGTGAAGGTACAGTATTCTCACATTCCCTCTTTAGTCTTCTTTTCTTTTTTTTTATATCCACTGAGTAGAAATTGCTGGCAAGAGAACTGCTGAGAAAGCACTGTGTCCTATTTCTGAAGCACCGGCAAAGGCCCATCAAATAAATGATATCCAAAACACAGCTCCACAGCAATGAGGGAAGGTGTGGAGGGATAGAGCATGACGGAACAGTTGCCAATGCCCATTACAGCTTGCCAAGAATCGATGAGTGATAGGCTGATGCCTGTAGAACAGCCCTGCTGGTACAAGCAATTGCAAACCACCACTCATACAGCAAACCACCAAGGAGAGTCTAGAGTTACAAGAGAATGAGATATTAATCGCTCTTTTTCTGTTAAGTAGATCCAGAAAAGGGAGTACGTAAGGAGTACGTAAGAGAGTCTCTGACGTGTTCTCAGTTTATATATATATATATATATATATATATATATATATATATATATATATATAGAGAGAGAGAGAGAGAGAGAGAGAGAGAGAGAGAGAGAGAGAGAGGGAGAGGGAGAGAGAGAGAGCATCCCTGCATGGTGATATACTTCCATTGAGTGTAAGACAGAAATCATAAAAGAAAAAGCAGAAGGTCCCTTGGTCTGTATTTGCAAGTGGTTGCATTTCTGCACATGACTGTGTACACAGCAGCAAGATTGACACCATTATGTCTTTTCTCCCTCCCTCCACCCCATAAGCCAATTCACCCTCATCACTCTGCTATTAAGCAGCTTTGCATTGGTACAGTGATGACTGTAGCTGTGGGAAGAAAAAAAAAATGAGCGTATGTTTGAGAGGGGAGGAAAGACTGGGTGACTGGAGCATTCCCACAGAGCCGTGTTGGCAATAAGCATTACCTCATTCTCATGTGCGTTACTAGGGTTTCACTTCGACAACCACTGCTGCAATTTACTGTAACATGTTCAGGCGACACATTCCTAGAACTTTTATTTTGTGGATTAGGTGAATTAAAGAACTGCCACGTGGTAGGCACCAGAAGTAATCAGATGAATAATCTAAAGTACTTCATGTATAGTTATAAATATTGTATTGTTATTCCTGGGTTGAAATAGGTTGCAGAAATAACAAAACATAAACATTGTGGTGGCAGTTTGCATAAGACTTTTGTTCATTTGTACTAGAAATCACTCTAAATGTAATTATTAAAACCATGATTAAAACAGTATCGCATTGGATATTTGGACTTGGGCATCTATTCTTCCTCACTATTACCCCACAGGCTTCCGCAGTGCTTTCCACCATTTCTTTACTGCAGTGAGGTATGCGCACAGCACACTCTCTAAAAGTATTTGTGTATGTGTGTTTGTGTGTGTATGTGTGTGAGAAGAGAGAGGGTTCTGTCAGGTTAACTCTGGGCTCAGTGGCAATCGATAAGTATTTGGGCAACAGCTCAATATCATTATAGAGGGATACGGAGAATCACCCTGGACAATATACAAGCGTGTGCGAAAGTAGCTTCAAACTGTAGTTATATGGTCACTGCCTCTACTCTCCCTTTGTCTGCAGGCAAGTACACGGGGAGATAACTTTTTTCCAGGGGAAGCTGTGGACATACCTGTGTTGCTTGATTTATAACAATCTGAAAAGAAAAAGAAAGAAAATCTAAACTTCGATTTTTGTATTTCCAATGCATGTTCGTGTGCTCGTTTGCTTACTCTTTTATCAAGTCCGTTCTTATTGGTTAATTGACATAGCGAAACACCCGGCATAAACCTCATTACTAAATACACCTATAAAGATATTGCCAGTGTTAATCTTACTGCCTAAATTTATTTACAACTGAATAAATTGCTATTCTTATTTATTTATGATTAAATAGGTTCTAATTTAAGTGAAAATCATGTATTTATATATAGAACAGAGATCCATTTAGGAATGCAATATGCAGATATGCTAAATTAGACATAATTGGGCAAAATCCCGACTACCATATGGTGAGTAGGTGCTTATAATTGGATCCTTGGTATGTGTGGTATATGCTTCAACAGGAAGTGGTATATGTGGTATATGTATCTTTTGAAAATAACCTTTAACCAGATGTTACGGAGAATGGTGGCCTAGTGGTAAGAGCAAAGTGCTTGTGTTCTGGGAAGGCTGAATTTACCCTGCAGACTGCCACTGTGGGCCCACAAGCAAGACCCTTTTCCCCCAGATTGTTACTTGGGTGCTGCAGAAGCTGCCCTCTGCTCCCTAAGTGTGATGGGTTAAATGCAGAAGAAAAAAATTGTTGGAATGTACAATTGCAAAGACAAAGATTTATTTTATTCTCCCTAAATATACTTTACATTAGACCTACATTCCTGTATTACAAATATTTTTGTTGGTCTAATGGAATGTTCGAATCTTAAATTTAGTTTTAATTAGCTCTAAGCGGGAAACAGTCAGCAAACAGAGGAATTAGACTGCAACTACAGCAAGACAAGAGCCTATGGCGTAGCGCATCAACTAAAGATTTTTTCATTTATTTACATACTTTTGCAAGGGGAAAAAGACAGATAAAGAAATTTGGATTGGACTGACTAGACTTAAAAATGCAGCAGCAGACATTTGCCTGCAGACAAGTGACCGTGATCAGATTAATGTTAATGTTAAATCAGAGTGTATGTATATATATATATATATATATATATATATATATATATATATATATATATATATATATATTATATAACAGTAAAGGCATATTATGCTTCTATTCTTTTTGCAGTTAAGCTGCAATAATTGTGCAGCACCAAACAACACCAAAGAACATACTCTCTACAATAATTATCAGCTTTCAACTAAAATGGAGCACATTTCAATAGCACCAAATATCAATAATAAACATTAGAAACTGAATTGTAAGCCCAGTACTTGGAGCAATGGCTCATAGGAGTTGTAAACTGCAGCTCTTCTAACCTCCAGCAGCAGCATTATGTGCAGCTGTGCCAGCATTTGCTTGCAAATAAATAGGGGAAAAAATGTGTATCAGTAACAGAATAATAAGCAGTTATTTTATATGTATTATGCTGTAACAGTGATGCTGCTCATATTACTTTTACAGTTCCTTTCTTAAAAAATATATTGTTTTTTGAGTGTAAAGCTGGTAAGGATTATCTAAATATGAGTTACGACAAGGATGTCCAGCAAGTCCCCCGTTAATGCATTGCATGTCAGATTAATTGTCTTTATTTTTTGAAAGAAATTTACTGCACACTTTATTTGTCTATAAATGCAAAGAGATAAAAGGGGCCTTTTTTGTAGGCTACACACTGAGGCACTGCTGATTCAAACCAATACTGAGCTACCCAACAAAAGGAAAATGTGAACTAAAATGTGTATTTTATTACTGCACATTTGTCATCTAACTGTATGCAATGATATTGCATAGAGTTAGATATTAACATTGGTAATATAAGAATCAATAAAAATAAAGTATTATCAATAGAACTATTTAGAATAACTAACCAATTAGCTATAATTTAATCAGTGCAGTCAAAGGCATTTTACTGTAGGTAGTTTAGGAGTTAAATGCAAATAAATAAACATAAATTCATATACAAATACTTTTTTTTTCTAACAAGCACTGACAAGATGCTCAGTGTTTAATTTGAGCCTAAATGTGAAAGATGTTCACTCAACCTCTGCCATCTCTGCAAGTCACAAATGACAAATATATCACAGTTTTGCACGGAGTCTCTGCAGGGGAAGTTAGGTTGCAATGAAAATTTGAGTTGACAGCTGTGTCTGTAAACATTACAATTTTCCCTTAACTTTGACGAGCATGCTTTGTAACCATACATAAAGATAACAGATGGCAGTTCCACATGGCTACCTATGGTAAGGGACGCTGAGCAAGGATAGAAGGTACATAAAGACTTCTTACTGCAGACAGCCCTCTCTGTAACAAAATGATTTAAACAGAAACTTAAAAATACTTGAACAGAAAGAGTTAAGCATCCTTGCATAGAAATAGAGCACCACATTTTTCAGACCATAAGGTAAACCGAATTATGAGGCACATAGTGAATTAACTTTGTGCGTCTTTGTCCATATAAAAGACGCACCGGATTATAAGGCACACTAAATATTCTTCCCAAATGTGTAATATAACTCCACCCCTTCAGGTACACGGCTCTCTATCCGTCTTTGTCGGGGGGACAGAGTAGTAAGTCTACACTGCCCAGTTTCTAACATAACTCCAAAATAAACTTAACTTTTATATTGAATTAACTTACTAAGTTTATTGCTGCTAGCACATACTCAGGACGCAGGCTGCCTAAAGGCTCCCACATATTCGGTGGTACTGTGTGCTTGGAGGACTCCATGGTGACTCTCCGCAGACGTTTTAACCTTCATAGTCGAGTGTACTGTTGCCTACATTTCTTGTGGCAAATTCCTACAATTCCCACACTTTCTGCCAGTGGGAGGAAGTGGCGAAACAGATGGTAAAATGTGTGATTAGCTAGCTGAGTACCTAGAGCCGTTTCTTTTCCAGCAGGCTCTTGTCAGTGAGAAAAGAGAGGGACGGTGATGCTGCGCCTCCTTGCGGCCGCCTTACAAAACAGTTTGATGTAACGACTTCTTGCTTCTGAGAAATTTATAATGTGACACCTACCTGTAAGTGCGGAGTCCGCGCAGAGTCCGCGTAAAGTAAGCCTCGAGCACGTGCGAACCTCTATGGAGTGAACTAGGCCCTTGAATGTGGGGGCCTTTACATGAATGCACTTGTAGTTTTGACAATACAGTCTGTCATGCAGTCTTGTAGACAGCTCAAGGGTCCGATCAGGTAGTGACACAGTGTACCGTAATGCTCCAAATATCCAATGAGCGGAGTGACTTTGTTGCTTACCAAAGTTGTACTTACACATTTTAACAGATTTTTAGCACATTGTTCCACATAAGATCGGTCAGTAGGCACAACTTTAATCAAATATTAGGTGCAACAGATTATAAGGCGCACCATACATTTTTGAGAATATTTAAGTATTTTAAGTGCGCCTTATTGTCCAAAAAATACGATAACAGAGCAGTGTCTGATGTGCTGCAATAAGGCAACCAGCATGTTTTAGTTAAGGATCTATATTTATACAATATAATCTTATTCTGATTTTTTTTTATCCTGTTGTTGGTTAAGGATTTGCCACAAAAACAAGATGAAGATGTACTTTATTTACAAACAGGTTATTTTTGAATCATAATAAAAATATGATTAATCCATTAATGATCTGCTGTATTATTAAAAACTGTCTTAACGCATCACAAGTACATCTCAGTTCATGCATGTTACTAGGTGTCATATATAAGGAATGAGCAGAGTAGGCAATTAATCCAAAAATTAACCAGGTTTAGGTTTAACATGATTATTTGTTCAACCAATAAGTTTGTTTCTGATTGCAAATAAGACAAGCATCACTCAAAAGAGAATAAAACAATGTTGTATCAATTAAAAATGAATATGTATTGCATTTTATTTTAAGTAAGGTATTTCAAAAACTGTTTGTACCAGATATTGACCAGCTCCAGTCTTCGAGGGCCGGTCTCCTGCATATTTTAGATCTGTCTGTGCTCCAACACATCTGATCCAAATGAATGATTTACCTTCTCAGTCTGCCATCAAGGTCTGCGGAGGCCTACTAATTAGGCACCCGTTGGGTTCAGCTGTGTTGGACCAGGAAGAAAACTAAAACATGCAGGACACCAGGCCTTGAGGACTCACTTTGGACACCACTGGTTTATACCCTTCATAATGATCAAAGGGAATGACTTTGTTGTCATTACAGCAATAAAAAAAAAAACTATAATTGCTGACCCGCTTCTTTTTTATTTTTTTGTATGCTTCTGCTGGCATTTTGACAATTTGTCGTTGGGGATGGGGTCCAAATACAGTACTGGGGTCATTGAATGGCCTGTTCCCCTAGATAACTAAAATAGGGCCATAATGTCAGGGCATATGTAATGTACCCTGCACTGATGCAGCAGAACCCTCTTGATTCTGCACTCTTGAGCACAGTGCACAGGCACTATGAACAACAGAACAAACACAACATTAACAACAACAACTCAGCAAAACAACACACGTACTTGATGTTCAACAACATCACCTCAAGTTTAAACTTAACATGTAAGACAGGAAACAATTTGATAGCTGCTTCAGTATGTCAGCTGAAATTGAAGTTGTCAGTGCAAAATCTCCAACTTTGGTTTTCACTAAATGAGCACAAAACTTCCACTTTTGAGCTGACTTATGATAAATTCACATTTCTCAGTGACTACTGGTCCAGAGCCTGCCTTCAATGGTGCACGGCGGAGCACAGTATCAGGGTACTGAAGTAAGTACTGAAATCAGGAAATACTAGGGGTTGCCTTCAAAATGAGCACCACTTTTTCCAAATGAAATCAACTTTTTCAGAGACAGTGCAGAATCCAAACTTTATACGTTTCTTTAACATTTATCCATGCAGGCCAGTTGAAAATGTCTTCAGGGCTGGATGGAGCCAGCTGTCGTGTTAACCCTCTGATTAATAAGCGATGACAATTCTGCAGAATTGCTATATATATAAAGATATATAAATAAAAACCCCAGCACCAGTGTAATGCAGAGGGGAATAAACTAAATTGTTTTATTTTCAGTAATGGACTGCTAACATTTGTATTTGTTCATTAAAATTGGGAGCTTTACCAAAACGATCAGAAGAGCAAGCGCAGTTATACCCTTTTTATTAACATTCCAAGCTTTGCAGTGCGTCAATTTTGCTTGCCATTAAAGTTTAACGTCATATTTATGTTAATACGTTCAAACCCTTCAATCAGAATCAAAGGAAGGAAACCAAATAGCATACCTGAAGAGTCGTAATCACTCCATTATAAAGCTTATCACCCCTCATAAATCCAGGATACTTACAAAACAGCAGCAAAAGAGAATATTTTGTGTAGGTTTTTTTTTTTTTGGTAACATCTGTGTGATAAACAAGCCCTTCAGGCACAGAGTGGCAGTGATGTGATTGCTGTACATCACAGACATGATGTTGTTTTCTGAGGAAGTGGAAGTGTTTCAGATAGTACATTTAAGTCAAATGGCTGGCTTAGGGCTTCTTTTTATTATCAAGGAAGCAAGTGTGGTGCCTGCGTATTTACACTGAAAAAAACCTTGAGGTGACTGTGGAGGATAAAAGAGCGATATAGATGGTTGCAAACATGCACAAACATGGCCTGACACGCGCACGCTCCCACAGTTTACATGCTTTGTAACATAATTAAGTAGGAAGAATTATGACTGATTCCCCCAGTGCTGAGACAGCCTGCAGGTCCGAAAGTGTACAAGCTCTACCACACACACAGAGCCTTAAATCATGACGGATGATGAAGATGCTTTCATCTTATTTGTCCATTCATGTGTTGCCTTTAGTGCGTGATTGTTTGTGTGTGGGTGTTTGGTAGAAGCTGAGGAAATCAAATCATTCTGCCTGCAAAATCCCATGGGATGACAGTTGCACGGTATTTCAGGAAGTTTTAGAAAGCAGACAAACCAGGGACCCACATGTGTTTGTGTGCATCTGTATCAGAAATGCAGATAGCGAGGTTTTGTAAAAACCAGGACATATTTGGACTCTTGTGAATTAATTAACCCACAGTTTTACTGCTTGTGATTTCAGAACATGGCATTATGTATTTCTTAGTATAATGAAGTGAAAAAAAATCTAAACCTAGCTAAAACATGTAAAATACTTAAATATTGACTGCAACTGGAGCTTAACATTGTGTTCAAAATTAGTAACCTGAAGTACAGAAGGAAAACCTAGGTTTTCTGTTCAATAAGTTGTATGTGCACTTCACCAACAAACACAGATAACCTTTTAAAAGGAACCAGGAATGTGCCTTTCTATTGCATTACTTTTTCCAGGAACAAGGTCAGCTTTCTGAGCCATTCTTTAACCCCCAGTTATTTCTATTGCATAACCTAGGAGCAAATCAGAGAACAATGGTTGAATTTTAGCCACCCTGGTACGTAGGTGGGTAGTTTGGACTTAGCCTAACATGTTTATTATTCCAAGCATTATGCATCAGGGTACATGTTTTATTTTTCCTTCAAATTATATAATAAGGCTAGTTGCAATTTAAGTTTGGAAATTCAACCTGGAAAGACTCACACAGACAGAAGAGGCAATTAGAAAGATTTATTGATGGAAATCAGAAAGTTCTTTGGCAATAGACATGAAAGTTGTGAATGTCTATGATCTTGGATGGACATTTTAGGATTAGGATTAGAGAAGTATTCCCCCTGGGGTCCGGACACTGGTGGTGGAGGCCAGAGGAGATAAGGGAGCCAGGTAAAGTCTGTTAAAGCAGAGGAGGAGATGGGATGGAGGTGGGTCAAAGCTCAGCTGAAGATCAGGAGAGTCTGTGTATGGAGGACTGTATAAGCAAAGCCTTGTAGGATAATTGGTTGAGGTAAGAAGAGGACTTGGTGCAGATTGGCTGGATTGCATGTGCATAACGGGATGGTCAGGGAACAGGTGAGTTTTCCAGTCTGAATTTTCGTATAAACTCCATAAAACATTAAAACTTGTGTACTCAGTTTCAACACTAAAGTGTTTTACAGCAATTGCATTCAAATATGTTAATAAATTCAGCCTTGTTTTTTTTTAAATATTAATGAAACTCAATGAACTAAAGTCACTTCTACATTCAGTATTCTTGTTCAACGTCTATGGACAAAGACAAACAGTATTCATCAGTCTTTTTCCTAAGTTGGCATTTTTTACTTGCTGAATATACGTATGTATTCAGTATAAATGCACATAGAGTTGTGTGTGCGTGTGTGTGTGTGTGTGCATGTGTTTTAAAGAAGTGAAGTGTGATTTTATGGTGCAAATCTTTCTTGGGGGGTATTGATAATTACAGAGAACCTTAAAATTTTTCGGAACCTGTTACATTTTTTGTTGTCATCAAAAGTTTGTGATTTCAGAATCATTCTTTGCTGAGTTTTCATCTTTGCGTATCTCTGACTCTAAATATAAACCAGGATTAAGGTCTGCTTGACTCTCCAATCTTTCCCCAGTGAAGAATGTTATAAGTGACATGTCTCTCCTCTCCAAAATCCTTCACTTTTTCCCTCCCCCCCCCACACACACTTTAAATCCTGCCTTATCTCATCCTGTCCTTCCCTCCAGCCTCTTCTCATCATTTTACTTAAACTCTCCTACTAATGAGTTCTTCCTCCTCCTTTCCATCTTCTCCCCTCGCATTCATGCACCAAATGTCTTTGCCTTTCGTATCAGTCATGTCTTCTATTGGGGAAGACAACAGAAAAGGCACAGAGAAGCAGAAGGGGATATTTACTCCAGCAAGCATATGCAAAATGAATTCTGTTGCATTTTAAACTTTTGCTTTCCTCTGAATTTTGACATGGCTGAATGATACACTTTCTGTGGGAGGTGATAAGAAGCAAAGATGCCTTAAAAAAAAAAGTAAAACGTGTATACACACTAACTCTACAATACTAATGATGTTGGATGTTTATGGGGGAAAACATTGCCAGCAGCTAAAAATGAACTCCGTACCGTCTATACCAGACAGATTAAAAACAGCCAAAGTCAAATAAAAGAAGCTAAATTCTGTTCCCCTCTCTCTTCCAGCCAGTCTTAATATTATAACAATGCATGCAGTTTTCATTGGAATTGGTGATAAATTATCACAACAGAAAACGTCATTCGTAATATAACACATGCAATCCACAAGATAGCTGTCACTATCCTACAAACAGGGTTTATAATGAGGATTACATTGTATTACATAGTTATTTAAGTTTATTGATACAAAGGAGAGTGGTAACCTGGGGTCTCTTACGGTGATCTTCTCATATGTAGTATCACAGAGTGTGTTAAGTGTTGATGGCTCATAACCTCTCAGTATAACCCCAACTTAAACACTTTAAACTCTATTAACAAAATAACTGCACTTTGCACCTGCATTCTCTAACAAAACACCTAAAAATGTAGAATGTTAACGCATCATGAATTAAAACATACTAAATAATTTACTATATCATGATTCATTATGCAACTTTGTGAAAATTAAATCTTAATGAGACGACTTTCCTGTTTTGCACACAAACTGTAAAGGATGCAAAAACTGCTCAAAACTGTTTGAAATGGTATGCTTCTGCAGTATTTTATTACATTTCTCACTGTTAGAATATATACTGATAGATACAGGCCACACTATGGCTGTCACTGTACAGAGAACACATGGCATGGTTACCTAACAAAAACTCCCTCAGAACATTAAGTAACAACCTATAGGACTCTGGCTAGGTCGTGTCATTTATATCGAGTTTTTGGACAACATTTTTTTTCCTGGTTTGGCCTGTATTTAGCCCCATACATCTCACTCTCCCTCTCTGCAGCATGATACTACCACCACTGTGTTTCCCCGTGTTCAGGGTGATCTGTTGTGCTAGTTTTTCCCCAACACATTTTAAACAGTCTGTGTCATCTTCCTTACACACTATTTTATCACCTACAAAAACACAAGAATAACATAAAAAAATGCATAATAGTTTATGAGGTATGAATACCTTTGCAAGACACTGTATTGTAAGAACCTGAACCCGTTCAGACACTTTCTTGTGTGTCTGAAGTGGCCCCTGACTGACTTGTTACATGTGGGAAGCACTTGGAATTACTAAAAGTGCAAAGAAAAAAGAAGGTCTTTGGATAATGATGTGTTTTGACAAAGTGTGAGGCGAGTTGACAAAAAAAATTAAAAGCTTGAATTTAGGATAGAAAACTACAATTATCTAAAGCAACTGTGAAGCTTCAATTTTTTTGCGATTTTTGTCAGAGTGGGAAGACTTTCAGATCCACTTGGGTAGAATTAGGCCAGAGATGAGGATGTTAGTTAGTGTTAAACTCATACACCCCCCCCCCCCCCGCCATTCTCTCAGCCCTCTCTTTTTCTAGAGTGCTTCTCTCCCTCTTGTTACCACTGCAGCTGAGGAGGCTGAAGACCAAGCAGCCACCAGGGTTATCTGTGCATGTCTTTAGGATAATACCCATTCAACCAGCCCCCTTTCTAACACTTGACTCGCAGGGACCTTGCTTATAGCTTATAGCCACGCCATATACATCAGGATCTCAACATCTCAGTAACCACAGATAATCTTTTCTTATCTCGCATTGTTGAAACTTTGGTTTTTATCATTTGCTTACAGCCAGCACTATAGAAGCCTTGGGTTTTCCTCTTAATGACATAATATATGTATAAGTTCTCAGGGAAGTGAATGCAAACAGGTTTTTCTCAAAGCACAGCACTGACAATGCCAGACATAGTTATTGGCACCCATGGTAAAAAGAAAAAAATACAAACAACCTTAAATAATATTAAGGATTGCGCAGTTCAGGTTTTGTTGCAGATGCAAAATCTCTGAATTTTTTTGGGAAAAATTCAACATTTAATTGTAGTACATTGATTTTTTTTATACATATGTACCATGACAAAAAAGGCTTAGAATTTAATTTAAAACTCATTGAGAAAAGAAAATCTTAAAAATATAACTGAAACAAAATCACCAATGAGACAATTATTGGTACCCCATGTTGTCAATCCTTTGTAAAACCTACATTTCCCACTGGAACCACACTTATCCTTCTCCTATAACCTTTCATTAAGTAGGAACACACTGAGAGAGGGATCTTTTACTGTTCCTTGCATACTCTTTAGATCATCAAACGTTATTTTATATTTGCCTTTCTTTTCTGCCCCTCCCAGATCTTTTCTATTGGATTTCGGTTTGGGGACTGAGAGATTGGTAATTTTTGTGTCTGAAGAATCATGCCAGTGATGATTTGGCCATATGATTTAAATTAACTGCTTGAAAAGACCTATCCATCCATCCATCCATTCATCCATTATCTTTGCTTGGGGAACAGGTACAGGAGGACACCCAGCTCATTCTGGGGGATCCCAAGGTATAGTCAATCCAGCAAGTTGGGTCGCTTATATCCAGGATCTTGTTCCTCCTGTCATGATCCATATCACGTGACCATAGGTGAGAGTTTAAATGTGTACAGTTAAGAAAATTGAGCGTTTTGCTTTTTGGATCATCCCTTTCTTCATCATAACAGACCAGAGGACTGGCAGCATTAGTGCAGATGAAGCCCCAATCTGTCCGTCCCATTCCATCTTAACAACAGTCATGAATAATTCACCAAGAAATTTAAACTCCTGCGCTTCAGGTTAGGTCTGGGGGATAAATCAATTTAATCAATTGATTTGATTTTAACAATTGTTAGGATTTAATTTTTGGAAAATTGGGATTTTCTTCCAACCCTGGGTCTTTCTGCATGGAGTTTGCATGTTCTCCCTGTGCATGCGTGGGTTCTCTCCGGGTACTCCGGCTTCCTCCCACAGTCCAACATATGACTGTTAGGTTAATTGGTCTCTCTAATTGTCCTTAGGTGTGAGTGTGTGCGGGAATGGTCCAGGGTGTACCCCGCCTCTCTCCCATTGAAATGCTGGAGATAGGCACCAGCACCCATCGCGACCCCATGAGGGATAATGCGAGTAAGAAAATGGATGGATGGGAATTTCTTTTTTGCTAATGCACTCATTAGGCTTTCATAAAGAGAATAGCATGCAATGCTGAATATATGTTCAGGAAAATTAATTATCAAAAAATTGTAAAGAGGAAACTTTTGTACCATAATACTAGGCACTTCCATTTACTCATTAACTTGTTTTTTTTTTTTATTAATTTGAAGCATCACAAGTGAGATGAAGCCTGTTCTTAGCTCATTCTGTAATCCCAGTAGCAGCAAACATGTTGTTATATTTTCATTGTTTACAATGGCAGGGCCGCCATCCTTTTTTGCAAGCATGTATTTAGTTACACTTTGACTTCAGGTCCACTCCCAGATGAAATGCTTGACATAAAAGCAATTTTTTAAAATAATTTCTTAATTTTTTTTGTGAAACAAAAAGGAGGGAAAAAAATCGATAAATTGGATTTGGTATAATAAAATCAGATTTAATTTTTAAGGCATATTGCCCAGCCTTACATCAGGTTGAAACTAATCCCCAACCCAGAAGGGTCCAGCCACCTTTTTTTCATTCGAGAACCATGGCATCAGACATAGTTGAGCTGACTCTCATCCCGGCTGCTTCAACCTCAGCAGTGAACCACTCCAGTGCACTATGGAGGTCATGACCTGAAGAAACCAACAGAACCACATCATCTGCAAAAATTATGAGATCCTGAGGTTCTCAAACTAGACACCTTACTCTCCACAATTATGCTTTGAGATCTTGTCCATGAATACCACAGGGTATTCATGGACAAGATCTCCATACCACAGGATTGTTGGCAATAAGAAGCCCCTAAATGCACAATGGAAACGGGCTTGACGTTTTACTGTGAGAACACGAAAACAGCTCTTGCTTCAGGCATGCAAGGTTTGGGTAGCCCTTAAAAGCCATCCAGATATCCAATACCCCCGCAGCATCCCCCACAAAATTCCTCTGGACACATGCATAGGCCTTCTACAGATCCACAAAACAAATCCCTCTGTAAATCTGCAAAGGTAAATATCTGGTCCCCTATTCCACAGGCAAGGTCAAACCCACATTGCTCTCCCTTGATCTGAGGTTTTACTGTCAGAGCCTGTTCTCTAACACTCTATAGTAAGCTTTCCCATACAGGACGGGAAGTATGATCTCTTGATAATTAGAACACACTCTCCAGTCCCCACCCCATGAAGTATACCCAGCTTGGGATGGTCACTGTTTACCCCTTCAAGGTCGACAAGGTGGAACAGTCGAGAAAGAAATGTAATTGTATGTGCATCATGATCAATCATGTGAGGTAAATGTTCACTACGTCAGAACTTATTCAGCAAACGTATTTCCAACTCCCGTTTTGCGCATTAACTCTTTTCCAGGAAATCCAAAAACCCACTTCAATCGAGGAAGTTATTGAAAATGTTGCTGTTTCCATCCTCCTTTTTGCATGTGATATTTTAAAATGTGCACATACAAATATTGATGGAAACACAGCTAGTGGCTGTGTTTCCATCAATATTTGTATGTGCAAATATATATAGTCTGTGGGATTTAAACCAGGGAACTTGCAGCCTTGTAAGCACTTTGCTCTAACCACCAGGTTCTTTACTGAAGTTCTCTAAGGGTAGGATTTGGAGATATTTTTTTTACCTCCCATACCATCCTGCTCACTGTGTGTAGCCCCAAGTGACTAAAATAAATTGCCACATAGACTCGGTAGCTCTTGTTACAATTTTCTAGAAATATTTTTATTTGTTTTAACTTCAGATAGCATTTATTATCTCCCTTGCCACTGGCAAGAAGCTATCCATCCTTGTTTGTCGCTGTTGTAGCTGTTTCATAATCATGAAGCACATTATTTTTGCTCTGACTGTAGCTATGGGCAGATTTGGGCAAATAGCTTTTTTCTTTTAGCAATCTTATGACATATGACAGCCAACCTACACCTGCACCTTTATATCTCGAAATAAAGTGAAAGTAAATGTTACTTTAAAAAAAAGAGGATAAAGAACTAAAAGTTCTTTATCCTCTTTTTTTTTGTTAATCTTAGAAAAAGACACGATGAATGAAAAAAATCTATTTATTTACAGGGCTTGTCATTAATGGTGCCACTAGCGACTCTGTGGTAAACAATTTTCTTACCAACATGGTTAATTTTTCCCTGACTGAATAAATGTAGTAAAATTGAAGGTTGGCTTTTTCCAATATTCTCAATATGAGATTGTTTTACTCCTCTAAACATTGACTTTATTTTAATGCTTCTTACTTGTATTTACCTGACTTAACAAAGTACATTTATAAAATTAAAATGGTGTTAAATAGTTGAACAAGACAAAATATATTCACAACTAGTCACAAAGTTATTTCCATGAAAATACAACCAAGTCCTTCTGTTCATCTCTTCCTTTGTGCTACTACATCTCCCTTTTTTTTTTTTGTTTCGCTGAGGCAAAGGCACAACTGGGGCTGATCGGCTGGATGGCCAAATCTTATTTCATGCTTGTTACACACACGCACACAAACTCTTATGCTCCCACACTCGCACACAGACTGTCATCCTTTCATTAGCCGCAACAGGCTAATTGGGCTTAGAAAGCCTGGAGCAAGAGGAGGAGAGATAGCAGGCTGAGGAGGTGCAGAGGTGAGCAGAAAGAAAAGGCTGTCCTCATGAACACTGCGGATGGTGGAGATAAAGGTTTGTGTTATTGAATCCTGATTCCTCACTGCATCTGCAGTTGGGTGATGAAAGAGGAAAGGTGGGAAGCAGAGATAAGATGGGACAGAAACAGAAAGAAGGAAAGGAAATGGACGATGCAGGGAAGATATACACAGTATGCGGACGTTTGAGTTTTCCACGGGTTAAATGTGTGCATCTGCTCTTAATAACCAAGGTCAGAGTGCCTCTAGGCAGTTTATCTCAGTTGGCTCCACAAAACCTACTTATTTAAAGACTCTCTCTCCATTCCTCCATCAATTCACACTCATCTATTCCCCTAGCGTTTTGCTTTATTTCCCTTTCTAGGACCACAGATATAAACCCCCCTCCTCCTTGTCTTGTTGGATTCTCTGTTTCTACTGGAGAAAAAGAGCCCTCTATGAAAACAGCCATCTCCCCATGGCAGTAAACCAGGTTTTCAACAAAAGCCTTACTGCTTCCAAGAGTTTCTTCCCCGTCTCATGACATCCAGTCATCTTCAGGTCCTATGCTCTGTGTTCCTGATTCTTCATCGGCCTGGATACACATTCTAGTTCTTCTGCATCAGGGGTGAAATTAATTTATTTTCAGAGCCTCACATTAAAAATAGATTTATTATTTTGAAAATATGTTCCACTGCTCAGGCTTAGGACAAATGATTAATATTGCAACAATTTTTAAGCTAGTGCAGAATTAATAACCCATTGTTGTCCTTCCTTTCTAAAAATGTCTGTAGTTACATAATTTATGAAACCTCAATTTTCCAAGGAGAAAACAAGATTTTAGGATCATTTATTTAAGAAATGTTTTCTCCTGACTATTTATCAGGTCCCTACAACATTTGCATATAGAATTATCACATTTTTGTCAGACTCAACTGTTTAGAGTTCTCAGTCCTTTATGGTAATTTATAATACAGAATTATGAAGTTCATCATAAATTTATGGTATATATTTCCATGGTAGGTTCAAATATTCAAATGCACAACCTGGAAAAAACAGAAACTGGAAAATCAGAGGGATACAAGGAAGGAAGTAAAGAAAGAAGGAAGAAATGCACAAGAACAGAAAAACAGAGATCAGGAAGAATCGAAGGGAAAATACAAGGAATCATAGGGACACAAAGGAGGATTTGAAGATATATAAGAAAGAAAGAAACACACTGAAGGAAGTGCAGAAGGAAGAGAAAAGGGAAAGTCAGAAGGAAGGAAAGACAGAAAAAAAAGAAGAGAATGGTACAAGGATACCAGAAAGGAAAGGCAGAAAATGCCAAGGAGAGAAATAAATAAGAGCACGAGAAATAAAACACATGACGGAGAGCAAAAGAACTGAGTAGGGAGGAAAGATGGAAGCAATGATAGAAAACACTTTGATGTGGGATTGAGATTAATATAGCGAAATAAAAAAAATGGTAAAAAAAACCAACAAAATTACAACAAGGCAGTGTAAGAATCTTAAATTCAGAGTAGTATAACCCTTCCCCTTCCTGAAAGTTTTTTCCCATTCTTGTCTTTTCCCTGATATAACAGATTACAAACTGTATAGGAAACATTTAATTAGCAGCAAAATCTCCACACATGTCAATAATTTCACGTTTTTCTGGTTCATTCTCTTCGTCGGATGAAACGACAATTATGTTACAGGAGAACAAACTCCTAGTTGCACTGTTGTACTGTACACAGACATGTTCAACATTAATGATTGGGCAACTTATGAACGTGCCCATCTGGAAAATACTGAATTTAACAAAGCTCTCATCTATATTATAAACTTTAATTAAGCACAGTTCCCCCTATTAAAATTAAACAGCACTCTGTTTGGGAGTGAACGCTCCAAAAACTTGAATTGTTTGAGAACAAACTTTAGCTTATTTGTGAACCAAAAGTAGTGATATTTCCCAATGAAGGTAGTTGATAATATGAGGCATATGTCCTAACTATTAAATCTGAGAGATTATGCTAAGGTTTTGTTGCATGTGTTAGTGTCACCAGTGGACCAGAGCCTGCACCAGACAGAAAATAAATCCAGCCATGTGGTAGTGGAAGCTTTGTTGGAGTTTTCCTGTGACTGTACAGAAGAGATGCTTTAGCTTGATACAATATAGCTGAAATATTAGCAGAAGTGGTGACCCTCAAAAGCATGGTCCTAAGGGAGAATTTTCATTTTTTCTTTTCAAAAAACAAAGCAGGACAATATGTAAATTAAAACAAAAAGATTAATAATTTGGCCAAATATGATGCAACACAAGCAGGCAAATAGAACAGGACAGAACTAAGCACATTTAAATAAGTAGAAAATTCCCAGGCTGCACAATGACTTAATCAGTATGCTAAATAGCATATGACATCATGATCTATGTAATGTATTTTTAAGAATTTTATTTCAATAGAAAACTGTGAATAAACAAATAAGTAGTGATTGATGTGAGTTCAAATATATTCAAACAAGTTCACTTTTCACTGATCATTTGACCTGAATTTAGAACTAGAGAGGGGCAAGGGTTAAATTGCACAGCCCTGTAATTGCCAACTAGGGCAGTGGGTGGGAATAACTATTGTTAGCAACTCTACTTTTCCCCCTTCCACTTATGTGATGTCATTGCCAAATGATAATGCAGCTGTCATCTTATTCACACACACTACTCTCTTAGGAAAAATCCAATTTCATACAAAACATGTATTAGATTGGAACTCGCCATTTGAAGCGGGAGCAAAGCTGTGCACTTCCACAGGTCTTCATTCCTAAAAAGCAGTATGTGGAAATATTTTGGAGACAACCCAGTCTCACTGAAAACTAAGTATTAGCCACGTTGGTCCACAGAGGTAAAGGTAGTCCTTTGGCTCCTTAAAGATAGAGTGGCTGATTTTTCTGGAAGTGTCCCCAAGTCCTTTTTTGAATAACTGTGCATGTGCAAGACCGTCTTACCTGCTGTTTTGCTCCTCAGGGGGATCGTATGAAAAAATCTCCCAAATCCATTCTAGCATTATTTCTTTCTCCAAAAGTCCTTAATTCAAGGGATGCTGACAATCCTTCATTTATTCGTTTCACTGAAGATTTCAGTGTGTTGTCAGAAACACTTGCGACTGTTAAAATGTCTGCTGTTGGTTCGGTGGCTGCCACGGATGCAGCAATTATACATCATCAACCTGCGCCAACATTCCACATACATAAATAAAAGCAACATTAAAGAAAAACTTCTTCCTCCTCTGGACCAACATGGCTATTGCACATTTTTTAGTGAGGCTGGGTTATCTGGAGAAAAATCCAACAACAAGAATGCTAAATTATTGAAATGTACAGGACACCTGGTAAATTATTGAAAAGCAAAATTTTCTACTCCATAAAAAACTTTTGTTCTATCGCCTTGTATAACAAATCTAGGCTACGTTCACACTGCAGCCTGAGGTGCCCCAATTCCGATTTTTTTTTTGCCCATATGCGACCTGTATCTGATCTTTTCATGACAGTCTGAACAACACAGATCGGATTGTTTCAAATGCGACACGGAAATGTGAACAATGATGCAAAAAAATACGATTTCACAAAAAAAACGGAATTGAGCATTAAGACCTGCAGTGTGAACGTAGCCTTAGGCACCCAAGAAAAGTAAAAGATAGTTTGATACCAGTGAAGAGATGGTTTGATATTAGAAAATTAGGCTATGCTTGGTTTGAACCAAGCATAGCCTAATTTCCGGTATCAAGCTATACTGAGATTTAGAAAAAATTATGGTTTCAACGCTAATCTTTTTTCTAATATCATTTCTATGCTTAAAAGTACTTTATTGAGATGTCAGAGAATGTTTTGGAGTTGCCATTGTTTTGTCTTGCTATATGTAGAATACATCCATTCACTGTTTCCCCCTCTCCAACACGGAGCTGTGAATTGGTGATCAGCAAGTTAAAAGAAGATGTGAGCTGAACATTCCCTTTGCTTTCACAAACAACAAATGTCCCTGTTTGGAATTATTTCTGGTTGTAAGAATTCATAGATAGTCATCGTAGGGGAAAAAAATAGGAATGCAAAACGTCACTTGCGTTGCATATCAAAAGAACAATAAATGTGTGTTATCCACTTAACTACTTAACACTTAGCTACTCATAATTGTATGATAGATGATTTTTTGAGAGGTTCCAGTCCAGCATGTAAGGAAACGGTCTGTTGCAGAGCAAATGTGTGTAAAAATATGTAAATAGTACTTTTATAGTGCTTTATGAAGTCTGACGACTCCAAAGCACTTTACACTACAGTCAGTCATTCACACACACATTCACACCCTGACGGTGGTGGGCAATGTTAGCTCTAGGGTAGCCTGTCAGAGGATGCCACACACCAGCACCACCGATGGGTGAAGTGCCTTTCCCAAAGACACAGCGACTGATACTGATTGAGCAGGGATCGATCTGACAACCTGCCAGGTAACAGAACAAACTCTCTTACTTCTCCGCCACCGTCGCTCACTTTTACATCCTTAAAAAGATAGAAGCGATGGTTAAAGCATAACTTAATTTGGTTTCTTGCCTCCAAATCATTTGAAGCTGACTAGTTGTGTAATTGACTATTTATGAGTGGTCAATTTATGTCATAGGTTTAACATGTTTAACAAGTTATGCTTTTCAGAAGCCGACATGTCTCCTCTGGTGATTTGATTTGGCCTAAGCAGTGGAGTAAGGGTTTTCTTCATTCCAACGTTTTAGTTTCAAAGTTTTTACAGTTTATGTGATCAATTTAGATTCTTCAGCCACATTCTTTTTCTTATTCTGTAGGTAATCAATAAAATAAAATAATCCACTGATCACTGTAACAACCCACAAGTTACTGATCACTGTAACAACCCATCATTTAAAACGCAGCAGCTCAAGCCACAGGTCTGACTGAAGGTTCAGCAACAAACAATATAGGCATACAGGTCGGAACTTCAAAAGAACATGTCCATAGGTGTGTGATTATCATACCGAACAGAAAATACATTCATTAATTTAGCTAAACTTCAGAACTAGTTACAGGAAAAAAAACAGCTCACTCCATTGCAAAATGAAAGGATTTGCTGAGCTGCTACTATTGTAACAGAAGTTGTTAAATTATTCCAACCTTAAACAGCATTCCCCAGGAATAAGGTGGCTAAGGTATTATTTTTATTCATATTTAGCATTTTCATTTTAAAGTTGTATTATTTATTGTTATTTTATCATAGATTACTTTACCATAAGGATTTCATATCAGCAAAGGCTTAAATAATAATTTTATTTTGAGAACAAATACATGTTGTATCATAATCCTGCAAATGTAATAAATTGTATTTCAAGTCTAACTCAACACAGAAACTTTATGCATTTTCTTTCTTTTTTGCAGTACTGATGGCAACAAAAACGTGTTTGAATGGAAAGCACTTGCCCACATGCAAACATTGGCAAACTAAGATACACATTTACATAAATTCAGAAACCCAATATGTCATCCTGCCCAATGTGAGAAACAAAAGAGGCAGGCGTTTGTTGTCTGAGTAATTACCTTACACACCACACTCACTCTGCAAGCATCCGCAACTCACTGTGGAAGCACCTCAATAAACAGCTGTAGCGTGGATTACACATATTTTCATGGTCAACAACAAACACCGTCATGGGTCTTTATGCCACGAGAGGACAATACGATGGACAAGAAGGAATCCTGGTGTGTCAGCATGTTTCTGGGTGAGCTTTTGATGTCCCAACATTCAGTTTTATCTTTCGGTATAATTTTAACATACTTTTAACACTTGTACACTAAGGGGCTTATCTAACCCAATAATCTAGGAGACCATGTAATACAGCCTTCAGGCGAAAAAACGCTGAAGTAATTCTGGATGAAATACAGCACAGTTTGCTCTTGTTCTGTGACCAGTATCATACACAACAATCATATTTTGAGTGGTAAAAAGCACACTAACAAAGAGCTGTACATGACGATTATCTTTCACAGTAAGAATTCTTCATCTCTTTAGTAGACTCTTTGTTAGAAAATCTAGGATTGCCTCTTTTAAGATGGGAGGAAGTGACAGCTCTAAAAAGGAGTCGGGGTGTCACAAAAGGACAAAAGTCAGTCTGATGTGTTTTGACAACTAAGAAGATCATGGGCAGAACCTTTGCGAGCACCTTATGTTTCCCGGTCTGTCAAGAGGAGGACAATCACTCAGCGTGACAAAAAAGTCAGCTGAAATCATGATGGTGAAACATTGTTTGCTTTTGACTAGCTTCTGCTTCTACAGCTCACTAAAATGTGGTGAGGTTACATTAACAGGAGGAAGGACCCAGGAAAGATCCACAACCTTCTTGAATCGTTATGTAACTGGGCCAAATACACCTGCTCACAATATAAGAGGAGCTACAGCCTATTAGAGTCTAAACCAATTAGATTTTTTTGTACACCAACTCCTGAACAGCCTTTACAAAAGAAGAACTTTCAGTAATCAACAAATAGCCTGCTGTTTAAAATTCTTTTGTTTTTAAGTTAACCTGTAAGTAGACTCACTATTTTTGGGTGCGAGAACCACGTACAGGTAGGATGTTAACGTCCAGTTTGTGGTCACTTCTCCAGTTGACATACAGTCAACAGCTAAAGGTTTAACAGCTTTAAATGTTATCATCTTTTTTTAAAGCGCACAAATGTATGGTATTTTAAATTTGAGGTTATCATACAATGGAAAGGCCTAATCCCAATGTGTGGGGGAATAAACATGTGCAGAAATCTTAAATCAAATGTAATTTTAAACAAGTAAAAATACCCCCACGTTCCTCTTGGCAGACAGGACTTGTGTTTTGTATTTGGAAGAGACTTGAATCTTATGTGGCAAAAAAAATAAAGAAAATAAAAAATAAACAAAAGTTTTCTGAAACTTACTGGAAAGCAAACCTTTGCCACACTGACACAAGGAATTGTCTATGGAAATCCCTGTTAAAGGCTAAACTCCAGCAACCTTGTGGAAAATGCCTTTTAAAGTATTCTCAAATCTTGGCAGCATGTGTTACGCGTGGATTTTGTTGTAATAGTCTTATTCATCTCTGATCCTATTATACCCCTGCCTGTCAGCCTGGCATGTGTTCTGCAGCATTGACTGACGAGATTGCATAAAACACTGATGTTCTTTTCAATCAGGGGCTCATTATGGTATATTACCAATTCATTATTACATATCCATAGCTTCGTGTGACTAGAGGCAGATGTTTGCTGACAATATTTCAGTGCAAACTGCAGCCTTTGCAGGGCAAAAATCTTCATTAGGCATACTATTTTCTGTGTTTACATCATGGGATGAGTGTGGTCAGATTCCATTATCATGGATCCTGCTCGGCTTAGCAGAGGGACAGATGCTGCCAACATGCAGACAGCTTTGCAGCGCTAGCCTCCGCTTTCTGGCACGGACATATGTGGGTTGCCGGGGGCTGCGGTTGTCACAGGCTGTAGCTCTTCTCGCAGCTAGTTGATGCGAGCGGATGGGGTTGATGTGATTGGTTGATAAGAACAGAGCTCTCTCTCTCTCTCTCTCTGTGAGTGTGTGTGTGTGTGTGTGTGTGTGTGTGTGTGTGTGTGTGTGTGTGTGTGTGTGTGTGTGTGTGTGTGTGTGTGTGTGTGTGTGTGTGTGTGTCTGCAAATTTGGGAGTCAACAGGCGGTTCATGGGCCTGTGTACTTTTTCGCCACATCAACATCTGTGAACAGATGGGGGAACCAACACACCTAAGAACATGTGAACACACGCGCAATAATGCAGACTGAAAGCAGCCATAAAAAGAAGAGGCAGATGACAGGAGAAATAACGATGATGGGACTGTATGGCAGAAGAGAGCAGGCAGAAGTATGAACATTACGGGGAGGAGGCAAAAGAGAGAGGAGAGTGATACGGCAAAGGCGGAAAATACTAAACTATAAGGGAAAAGGCAACAACTTGAAAGAGGAGAAGCGAGGCGAGGGAAGGCGAAAAGACAGGGAGGGAGGGAAGAGAGGTTAGCTGGATAAGTGGGGCAGTACTGCAGCGTGACACATCAGCATTCTGAGCACAGTGGCAGAGAGCAGTGCAACAAACACAGTCGCACCCACAATCCTTCTATCTCCCACACACGCTGTGGACACGGACACGTATAAGACAGCTTTAAACATGCGCAGCACAGCAAGAAAGACCCCCCAAACATGTTATCTCATATAACACAAAGCTTTGAACGTTCCAATTAAAGAAAGAAACTTGTTGGCTTGAGATATCCCCAAAACACACGCGAGGGCGGACGCAGAGTGTAAAACGCATTCAGTGCAAGGGATAAATGCTGAAACACACTTTTAAAAAGTGAGCACTGCAGAGATGCAGATCCTCCCCCGAAAGCAAGCAACTTCTCAGACCGTACCAAAAGGATGCAGATGTGATCGCCGCAGCCCTTGTCGAGCTTTGTACACACCACTAAATGAGCTGCTTAGGATTCATTATCTGGATGCTTGATTGGCATTGATTGGCTGACAAGAACACAGCAGGTACTAAGGAGGTTTTGGGTTTTGCTGTCTGATGAGGAAAAAGCTATATAAATATATAGGCACTGGTGGGAACAGAAGAACATTAATTATATGGCCAAGTCATAAAGCGAAAATAGGTTATAACAGCACATAAAATATCCTGCAATGGACACAAGTGTGATCTAAAGCAGTTCTTTAGCTATTGTTTGAGGGGTGGGGGAGTGGGATGAATATACCACCCCTGACAGTTATTGGTATCACTAGTAAAGATGTGCAAAAATACTTAAAATGGATCCGTGTTTAATGCATGAGCATTGAAAAACTGAAAAGTCCAGCTTTTAATTTGAAAATATTTATATTGGCAGGAAAAAATAAATCTACTTTGGTAAATAAATGCAATTATTAAATTGTTGCCCTGGTAATATTTCCTTTAATAAATGTAATAAATTTCGAAATCATGCATCATCAATTTTAGTTCATTAGGGTATCTAGGACCATATATTGACTGATCCATGATTTCTGTTCACATGTGGCACCAAGTCAAAATGATTACCATTCAAAACACAGAGCAAACATTCTATTAACATAAATAATTACAATATATAAAGATTAAACATTCATCATCATATTATAATAAAATTTTTAAGGGATCTACAGATGCTATTGTCTTTACAACTGTTTGGTTTTGACTTTGTATTTGTTATCACAGGCGTACATATTGTATTGCTACTCTTATAATGTTTGCTTATTTTTAGTGTGTGTATTTGTCATTTTGCTGCTGATATACCTACGTAAATTATCATACTGAATGAAAAACAAAGTATTATGCTATTGTGTTCTTGTGTGTTTTTTTTTTTTTGGGGGGGGGGGGGGCTTTTTCATGGCTCTAGTGGCTCACTTTTTATGAAAGTAGGCTGAAAGGAAGGGGGGTGGAAGAGGGGGAGAAACATGAGGCAAAGGACCGCAGGTCGGATTTGAACCCAGGTCAACTGCGTTGAGGACTAAGGCCTCTGTATATGGGTCGCGCTACCCGCTGCACCACGAGCATGCCCAAGTTCTTGGGTGCTTTTAAGTCATGATATGGATATAAGCTTTTTTGTTTATTTACCAATTTTTTTCCTAATGTTTAGATTAGGGGGAAAAAAATGTTAAACAAAAATTGACTGGGTCTGTGATGAACAATGCTTAATGAGGACCCAAGTTTATTGTACTAGTAGCAAGAGAGGAAAAGTAAAGGGTTTCAAAAAGTAAGAAAACAAAAACACTAATCTTTACTGTCAGAAAACTTCGACAGGGGCCACCGACTATCCACAAAAACCATTAGATGCCATCTACAGGCCAAGCAGTTACTTGGGATGTAGCTCAAGCAGCTGCTTGGCTCTTTCTATTCTCCCATCACAAACAAAAATGTGTGGCATTAAACAAAGGACAGTGGAGGTTGTACAATGTTATGGGCCTGTTTGTCTTCCAAAGGTCCTGGGAACCTTGGCATTAAAATACTGAGACATTTTAAATGATAAAAAAATTTGTGGCCACAGCAATTAAAATTAACGTTTACCATAAATGGGGTTTTCAACATAATAATTCTCCAAAGTATTTGTTCAATTTAACGCAGAAATTGTTCACTATACACAAAATAAACCATTTTCCATGGAAATATCTGTCTATGGAAACTCTATCCATGGTTCGAAATTTTAACATGTTTAGTTACACTTGCCAGTGCTACAGTTTGAATATTTGTATGATACTTAAACTACAACTTTATTATTGATCAGCAGCTTTTGCTCAGCATAGCAACTCATAGACCTGATAAACTCTTCCTGTACAACGTATGGTTCATCTTCATCCATGTGAGGATTGGAGAATAAATAATATCCGAAGGAAAAAAAAGAAATGTTGAAAAGAGTTTGGTGATCCAGAGAATAAGCAGTGGGTTGTCTCAGATTTGCCTCTAAATTCTTAAAGAAGCTAGGATGTAAACTGTTTAAGCCAGTGCTTCTGAATTACAATTTGTCATCTCCCCCCAGGAAGAAGAAAACAATTCACAAGCATAAGTCTTATAAAAATTGCATTACAGTACACTGTGTCACTACCTGATCGGACCCCTGAGCTGTCTACAATACTGCCTGACTGTAATGTCTAAACTAGAAAGACATTCGTGTAAAGCAACCTGCGCCCGGCGTACGCGCTAGCAACAATAAACCAAGTTAATTCAATATAAAAGTAGAGTTTATTTAAATTTATTATGTTTATTTTGGCTTTATGTTAGAAACAAGGCAGTGTAGTCTACCTACTCTGTCCTCCAAACAGGGACGGATAGCTCTCCCTCTCAGGAGAGAGGTGTGTACGTGCAGGGGCGCACTGAAAAAAGGGAACTAAAAGTAAGTACATTTTTCTTGAAATTAGTATATTTTGCTTGATTTGAGCAGCTAAATATGACTCTTTGCCAATGGAATGAGTATTTTTACACCTATAGTTTTTAAGAGAATGCTGTATCCTTTTACACCTATCCTGCACTTGAAATAAGATGATGGAGATGAATTGTTATTATTTTAAGTGCAAAAATCTTATTTACTTGGGAAGAATATTTACCACGCCTTATAATCCGGTGTGCCATATGGTCCGAAAAATTCAGTAGTTTTTATTTTTGCAGCATTTGGTCATCCAGCAAGACAGAAACCATGTCTAATGCTTAGTCAGTATCAACTTCTCTACCAGTGTGTGTTTTTTTTTTTTTTTTGCACAGAGTAATTCGGTGCGCCACCTTATATGATGCCAACAGTGCTCGCTGGTTTACTGAAGTAGGCTATATTCAGCACATTTTAGCTGACAAACTCAAGCGGCTTATTAGCGTTATTTGGGTGTAATGTCTTTAAGTGATTCCTTCATTTATTTGGCGTCAAGCTGTCCGCTACCAACATTTTTAGACACAGTAAACACACTGGACTTTCTTCGTTTCCCACCGCAGTCACATTGAAGCCAAACGCTACATACGCTTTATCATATTTCCTCCTCTTAAGGTTCGAGGGACTGTCGTGTGTCTCATTATCTCTGTCTCTCTCTGCCTTTCTTTTCATCCCTGTTTCCATGTTTCCATGGTGTCTCTTGAACGTTGGTTTACTGCACTTCATATCTACTGCTCTGTGCTGTGTGTGTATTCAAAATAAAACCTACACTTAAGGAGGAAATACACCGAGAACGCTATTTAAGTGTAATGTAAGCGGTGCGGCTTAGGTGTGTGTTTTTAAAAGCGTAAATTTACACCAAATGCAACAAAGTACGCTCCACAGCTGTGTGTTTCCGCTTTGAAAAGAACTATCACCACATGGAAAGAGCACCAAGTAGAAGCCACACCTTGGCTTTCCTTCCTCTAGTTGACGAACTGTTGCAAGAGGAAAGGCAGAGAGCTCAGCAAAAACGAGTGCATCCCATGAATCAGCAGCGTCAGCAAGGTGACTTCCACCACCTTGTAGCCGAACTGAGACTTGACTTTTGGGATACTTTCGTAAGTTAACTTTGACACAGAATGTTTTTTAGCTGTTTGTTCCCTGCCAAGCAGGCGCGTATATGCGTCTAAAATTATTTCATAAATCTAATTTAGGCATCGCATAGCTTAAATAAGAGCGTTGTACACACATATTATGCTTCAGGTGTACATTTATTGACTGATTAAAATGAAAAGCTAACCCAAGTGTAGGACGCACGTGTGCTGCTTTGCTGCGCTTATGTGCCGCAATGTGTCCGGTGTGTTTCCTCTTTAACACCATGGAGCGAATAATCCCTGCATGCACTCTGACAATGAAAGCGCCCAACTGCCACCTACTGTAGTAGATGTGCAATTACACTCTATTCTAGTACGGCAAAAAAGAAAAAAAAAAAAGCATGTTCCCTGGGGTCAAACTAGTACTTTAAGAAGTAGTTGTTTTAACCTATGTGATTGGCAGAAAGAACTCATCTGCAAACTCAATTTTATTCAGTTAAGTGACAAGATGTAAACTGAATATTGACTAGAATCTCTTGGAAAATGACAGCCTTTTCCCATATCTAATGTGAATAATTAGATGTGAATAATCGGCCAGTTGCCAACAAGTGCCAACCCTATTCTTTCTGAAGTCTAAATTAAACGAAAATATTGACTTTAGTGTTTTTAAAGATAGCATGCAACAAGACTACAGCTGTGATATAGAGAGGGGTGTTTAGATCATTTACTACAAGGTTTTATATGCTTCTTTATCTTGTGGCAACAGCTCACCCTAGAGTAATAACATCAGTCAAAAGGCACAGAAGCACCAATTTATTATGTCTGAGAAGCTGCAATTTGAATAACAAATGAGCATTTTTCCTTTGATTAACTGCTTGTAACATAAGCATTTAGAAGATTGTAAGATTTCGGTTCAACATGACACACTGCATCATAAACCACATCTTAATATTCACCATGAACTAAAATATCATTGGAAAAATTTTCTTATGTCCGTAAAGCAATTCAAATAGTGATGAGTACTCACGTTTATGGATTCATTACCCAGAGAGTCAGTGTCAGTTTTTGATATGGGCTCACAGGGCAATTGCCCAGGGTGGTATTAGAACGAGAAGGGCTGGGCATCATCAATCTCCATATAAACTGTTTATTTATCTGTCTGTTACTCCCTGAAAAAGTTTTCAAGGGTTTTTAATGCATGTGCAGTTAATGGAAAGTTGGCACCCTGGTATGTAGAACAGAAAAGGTGCGTTAGATATTAGCCGTGTTTCCATCAATGTTTTTTAGGGGCATTTTGAAATGAAAAAAAAAAATTTATAAGAAAAGGCTAATGGAAACAGCAAAATTCTAAACAACTTCAATTTTGCAAAAAACATTTTTTGAGTTGCTTTAGGTGGTTTTTGGATTTTGCAAAAATCCAAAAACCACCACCACGAGCCACCACCACTTTTTTAACACCGCCAATACAAGTTGACATGAAAAAACTATTACAGCTGCCCGACATCAACAAGTCCCTGAAAATAAAATTCTCAATTTATTTATTTATTTATTTTGGTGTGTGGTCCAATTCTAGTTTGCAAGCCCCACTTCCTGTTTATTACAGCAATGCGTGATGTCAACTTCTGACAAAATTATGCTTTGTGTAGCCTGGTAAATTTGCTCCAAGCAAGTAAATTGATACACATCTAATTCACATTTTCTTTTTGCAACATTTTACAAGTTTGCTCAAAATTCGCACGACACTGTTGCTGCATGTGAGGCACAAGTTATGCTGTGTTCCATTTACCTTGAAACCTGAAACTAACAAGGAGCAGATAATAGCCCCATTTACACTACCCTTGTTAAACCGATCCATGCCGATCTTGGTCCGAGCTTGGATCAGTTAACCAAGCCAAGCTTGGTTCTGACGACAGTTTACACATCACGCTATCGCGGTTCCTTGGTTCCTCACCTCCTAGTGACGATCTGCAGTACTACTGCTCTCTAGGATTGAAGAAGGGAATCAAGCAAATAAAAATGGCGGCGCCTGTAACATTCAGGCAGTTATGTTTGGTTATATTTCGTTGTTTGCGGAGAGTCAGGCGAAGACGGCAACTTTTAGTGAATTTACTTGACAGAATCGGCTTTTGGGAAGTGGAAAGACAAACGAACGTCTAATAAGGATTTACAGACCCAGGAAACAACGACAGACGCTGAGGTTCATCACACTGCTAAGCAGAATCATCACTGGAAATCGTGTGTCACGGTATGGAAGCTAGTATTATTATCAATGTCTGAAATGTCAGCTGGCTGTAAGGAGATGACGCAGTCTGCTCATGCGCTCTTTGTTATTAGAGAACCGGGCCAGAAAAAAACTGAGCCGAACCCACCCCTGGAACTGGGCTGCATATAGCGCGGTCCGGTTGTGTCTGGCTCGGTTCAGTTCAGTTTGCGTTCCATTTACACTCGATAGTTATCTTGGTTACCGAGCTCGTACTGGTCTCTGCACGGTTAAAAAAGGGGTAGTGTAAACGGGGTATATGTCATCACCTCCTTTTAGCATTTCAGTTTTCCTCTTGTCGCAAAGGACAAGACGGAAACATGGACAGTCTACAGCTCTGGTTCTTTTAGCTGGACTGTCCGAGTGGTTCCTTTAGCAATGCTCAATCAGAGTTTGTAAAGGAATTATTTTATTTTTTTCAAACTAGGACAGTTTTTGTCTCAGTTATAGTGGTGGGGTACTTGTTGAAGTAGGGGCTCACCCATGACACTATTCATTCAGGAGCCGCTACTACAGCCTTTAGCTCTTCTGCAGTCTCAGGTCTGGTTTTTCATCTTTGAGTTCCCGATTTTTAAACAAAATGCAAAATGCACTTTAGGATGAACAGAAGACTTTGGACACATGAGCAACATTTAGGCCGTAAACTCACAAAATACTCTTTTAAAATTGAAGTTGCTGGTACAAGGAAGAACTATCCAGAACAAGGGCTTCAACTTTCTCACCCCCAAATTCCACATACTTCGTGATTGCTCCGTTCCCTTCATTTATGTGCACGTCCGTCCAACAGAGCAACTACGTTGTTATTTTAATTAATGAGAACAGTTTCGCATTCTCCGTGACTTCTCCTAACTCTCAGCTCTCAGCGATTCACCGTCAAAATACCTAGGTAATTGTTTCTGCTAAAAGGATGAATGAAAAGTCTGTTTTGTTTCCTGCTCCTTTATATCCCCTTTTTTATTGTGTGAACTCGTATCTCTTGCGCATACTCTACTTGAGGCCCAAGGGTCTCAGAGCAGAGCAAGACAGTGTAACCTCGGATGTAATAGCCGTTGCTTTTCACAGACTCATGGAGGTGGTCTGGAATGGAACGGACAAGTACAGGAGCAGAGGATATGGAATCTAGAGGTCAGTCCTTATTTATATGCCTATGTGTGGTGGCTCTGGAAGCGCTGACCCCAACCACAGTGCACATAATGTAAATCCTCCAAATTGGCTTTGTTTTATAGTAATCTCAAGGCTATGTTTATCCCTGTTGGTGGTGAAACATTTGTAGGATATGTTTTTCTTCAACTCAATGTCCCATATCATGGGCTGGATACAGCATTCTCTTAAAAACTATATTTTCTTAGAAATGACATTGTATGCGTTGCTCTCCTTGTGGTGGGTGTCAGTGCCTGCTGGAAACTGTCAGATCAGCACTCTTCCTCTTATTGTGTAAGTTATAAAATTACCAATGAATAACACTTCTCTTTAAAGAAAACATTTTATATTGGACTTATTTATTTTTATAAGGAACTGAATTTTGTTTTATTCATTAATGGTAAGCCCCAACCATCAGAAACACAGATATCAAATATGTTATTGAATGAAATGAATCACATTGTAATTGAATCACCTGCACAGATCTGTGAACTTTGTACTTTCCCTGTATTTTACCCACTTGATTACTTGTAGCCAATGTTTGTATTTTCCTTTATTATATTATTATGAATGGAATGTGTAACTCAGACATGCTAAATCTGGCACATCAACGTGGACGCAAGGTGGAGCTGAGTGGACTTTTCAACATCTTTATGCTAGCAAAAATAAAGGGTGGGGGTTGTGGAGCAATTAAAATGTGAATGATAGAGAGACTCTAGTGGTCAGAGGTTGTATTTACAAATCCCATTGATAAGTCTCATCTGTAATAATCCATGAATTATTACCACTATATATCTGCTAAAAAGCCCCCCTTTGACCAGTCATACCACTTTTCCTTTTGCACATATGTGCATGTTTTTAATGTGCAGACATAAACAGAGTGAACCCCCATTAAGACGTATGTGATCTAATCAGTGTGCGGGAAGAAAAAGCATGCTGCATGATGACAGATGTATGCATGTTTATAAAGAGCGGCGTCTGTCCTGCAGAAAAGTCCTGTGGTGACTCTGAGCCATCTGTAGACTGCTGACCTGCCCATGACTCTATGCCCTTTGGAAGACATTGTTAAAGTCAGCATTATTTTAAAGGATCAATATTGACATTGCAATCAAGAAAATCAATTTAGAAAATAATGTGGCGTATACTGCAGATGGATCAGGTTATCAGGACGAAGAAACCATCAACAGGCTGAGCACAAATCATTCTAAAATCAGTACAAAGTGAGTCTCACAGTTGGCATGATTAGTATAAAAAATACATAATTGAGTTTGTTTTAAGGGAGCACTAAAAGACAACATGTCATGCAAGCCCAGATGGATTAAATTACAAATATTAATCAAAGTATTTATAACCTGTTTAAGCTATAAATTTATAAATTACCCTCTTTGATGTGTCATAAGTCACTTAAGAACCATCACCACTGACAAGAACTCAGGCACATATCCATGCAAAAGGTTGTGATGCTCCAGCTCCTTTACTTGGTTTCTCTCCTGCCATACAGCTAGCCATTTCATCTGGATTCTTACTACTGACATTTGGGGAAAAAGGGAGTTTGTTAGGCGCGCCTGTTTTGTTTTCCCCTTAAGTGGTTTGTTTCACTTACATGCTCAAACTTGGATAGGCTCTAAGTGGGCCAGCTGCCCAACAAGTCTCTTTAGTTAAGTCAGGAGTCATCGAGGAAGTAATGGGGAGGTGACAGACGTTTACATTTTCTATGCAGATTTTCTGCTAGGTTCATAATGTCCAACTGGCAACATTCCCAGAAACAAGGAAATTCTGCAAACTGCGGAGGTGCTGCCACTCATGGAAAGAGCGTTATTACATTACCAATAATGTGCAGGTGTAGATGCTTCCCTTACTTCTTTCCAATTTACAAACTAAGAACAGAAAACATATGAACAATCATATTGCACATTCCAGTTTACAAAAAATAATAATAATAATAGACAATTATGTAGTTTGTTTTTATAGTTTTAAATCTGTATGTCCAACTATATTTGGCAGCTTGATTAATAATATGATAGATGAGCATGTACCAACACACACTCCTGTGTATGGATATAATTAAAGCACTTGTACAAAAATAACTCAGACGTCTAGAGCTCTTTATGCAATCAACCTCAACATTGTGAGATACAATTCACTTTTTTACCTTTCTGTTCCACATCTGAACTGTATTTTAGGAAAATCAACTTATTACTTTGAAACATTTGTTACTTTCGCTGCATTGCATGTTAACAATAAAAAACATACTTTTTACGTATCAACATTACAATAAAGGCTTCGTTACACGCTACTTCTGTTGGCCGTGTTTGCATCTATTTTGTCCCACTTACACAAGGTAAAATTACACACCTCACACATTTATGGTGGTTGAGGCAATTTAATGCTACAGTATGATGCACTATGTGTTATATAGTGTTATATAATACTCTTCAATATAATGTGTTGGGATATAATTCAATGAAACAGTCATAATGCAATATAACACGATGTTGTACATCCCAATACAACATGATGTGATACAGTTTGTGATGTGATACAATTTGTGATGTAATATGATACCTTACAGTATGATTCAGTATTATATTATAACCTGGTATAATGTGTATATATGATATAAACATTAATTAAAAAAACGTTAAACTTTGATTATAAAGTACAATATTACATGAGATGATACATTTTGAAATGATTTGATTTGTTTCAATACTGCACAATATCATACAATAAAATATCAAAAAACATGACAATACCATTCAATATAGTATACTATCATAGGAGATGACAAACATGCAATGTCAAATGATAAGGTGCAATACCTTATTCCTTTTGTGACACTGGTTCTGCTACTGTAATCTTTTAATATTTAAAGAGAAAATATAGTATCCAGGGGTCTCATTTATAAAACATTGCGTGGAATCCATACTAAAGGTGTACATATGACAATAAAAAGAAAATGGCATACACCAAAAACTATTCTGATGTATAAAACCATGAGCATGCACACCAAAATGCAATTTTGCTTTACAGACCACAGCTGCACCTGAATGTTTGGGTACCTGGTTCCGCCTCATATTCTGCCCTCTACACGCCTAGATTTAACCATATACGGTCAATGCAAAGCACCTCATGAATGTTAATGTGTGTTAAAAATGGGTTAGCTGATTTTCTTCATCATGGTAATGTGGCAACCACGGAGGAAAACCAAAGAAACTCTGGAAATTCTTCACAGAGAGGCATTTATTAAATGAGAAAACCAGAGGTAAAAGCACAGATGTTGCCCACATTAAAAGAACTCGTTAAGAATTAAACATGATTGCGCTTTTCAACGTTAGATGAAACCCATGCTCCTGCTCGGTGTTGAAATTTATCTGAGGCTGTGCACTAAGATCGACATTCAGAGAAGGCAGCAAGACCAGGAGGAAAGAGAGGTTTCCTCCACAATGATAAAGATGCCCCTCACCCTCTCAAAAATAAAAATAAAAAAAATAAAATAAAAGTGAATACTGCAAAAAGCATTTTAGGCAGCCGATGGGAGCTGAGTGCTGCATGGGTTTGAGCTCTATGCTCTGCGTTCTGGGGTTGAAGAGCTGCCTTTTAGCACCTAGAGCCTGTACCTACTTTCCCCTATAGGTTATAGCAAAATGCAATGCACTGAGTCTAAAGCAGTGTATTAGCCAGTCATCATCATTGGCAAGGAAATGTTTGATTCCTGAAACCATGTTTCCTCCTAATTCTCCCACCTCCAAGGTCTTCCAACAGTGCCAATGCATCCACCGCCAAGCATTACTCACAGGTACATTTGACCGTTTACAGCAATTAAAGTGACACCTTGCAACAATAATGTTGTAATATATGGCACATGTCAAACTGGTGATTATGAAGGAGAGGAATGTGATGGTGGGAAACACCGATAACATTTTGGCATTTTTTTATTTATTTGAAAGGTCCTTTTGTATAGTTACGTGTCATCAGCACTAGAATAAATAACACTGTAGTTTTAAATGTGTATGATGAAGTCGATCTATGGTTAAAGTCTTAAATGGAGTGAAATTTAACATCTGAAAGGAATCATGATGTAGTTTGACTGCAACTCCCTACTTTACCATCTGTGTTGCCAATTTCCTCTGTCTCCAAAATGAGCGTACACCTGGGTCAGAGATGCCGCGAGAACCGCATATTTTCCCATCAAGTTCTTTTGTTATAGATCCCAACTTTGGGTGGAAAGTGCCGTATGCACATTTCCGGCCCCATTTTGTGCGTTCGCAAGCTTTAGATATGACACCCCAGTAGAGAGGAGAAAGGATTAAACTATGTTTAAGACAGATAGCAGGTCAGGTTCGCTATACAAGTCAGCAGTCAGAAACATGCAGGAAAAACAGGTATACAGGGGTCAGGCTGGCTCAGATATCTGGCAGCAAATCGGGTCGGTATCAACAGGGCTATCAGAAAACAAGAATGCTGGATATGACTCACCGAAAGGCTCGTATGATCTGGCACTGTGGAGTAGACTGAGACGGGTATAAACACTGGAATGAACAGGTGATCGGAGCTGATTACTTATTGCAAGAAAACAGGTGGAACTAATCAAAGGAATGGTAGTGACTGACAAGTGAACAGATCTGACTGGCTGGTTACTGCTGACCGGGGAGTGACAAACAAACTGATTGGGTGGAGACAGAGAAGTGAACCAGCAGATTGCCGGCAGGTGAACCGAGTAACTAAGCAAAGTGCAAAAACAGAGCCAAAATAAAACCCAAACTATGACTGAACCTAAAAATGTTTGAATTTGGCTAAATGCTTTGGAGATTAGTGGCTAGCAATTTGTGGTTTAAAAAATGTTGAATCCAGGAACATGAATTAAAACTTATATTGTTATTTTTATAGATGCTGTCATTTGAGGATACTTTGGGTATTTTATGACAAACTATGCATTTTTTATATTATTGTTTTAAAATGCAGGTCATTTTGGACAATGTAGAAATTATGCTATACAATGTCTTTGTTGAAAAATCCATATAAAATATACAGAAAATATATACAGATATAGACATGGTTATTTGAGAATATTTTAGTAATTTTGTTTTGATAACTATAGATTTCTTACGAATTTTTGAATTCTGCTCATTATTATTGTTATTATTATTATTAAATAAATTACATTGGGCTGTGGTCAGGATAAGGGAAAGTGACATGTTGAAAATGGAGTGACCAGGGCGACATCTTGTGGTTTCACCACAGAACACTCTTATGAGGTTGGAGATATTTTACCCCTATCATCACTGGATGTTGAGTGAGGCTTTGTTGAGCCCAGCGGGGCTGAGCGTTATCAGTTCAAGCACTAACTCATCAAGATAAAATTCAAAACACTTGTCAATAAGGGTAAACAGAACTCAAAATTCAAAGTGAACTGAGGCTTTGAACTTGAACTAGACAAAGCACATCGTTGAAAGCCATTTGACCCCATTCTGCCAAACACTTGTCACATTCCTCTGCATGTGCATTAATAACCAACATAATGAAGGATTATCTGAACATGTCTATCATTCAGAGCAGAGCATTTTGTGAGAAAAGAAGCATAAACCTTCAACACAATTTTTCTGGCTCACTTCCCTGGCATGTTGTATGATGAGAGCTTATTCAACAAAGATGTGCTGATAAATATATTTCCCTCCTCCGTTGTGATTGTCAAACACCAAGACTTCCTCTTCCTTTGTTATTTCTCGCTTTCCTTTCCCTGTTCAATCATTCCCAAATTGTTCCCTCTCCTCTGTCCTCAAGCCCCCAAGAGGGAGAAGCAGATGGCGGTACGGTTGATGGAAGGTAAGTAGAGGGCAAGGGAAGAAATACTGCAGGGGGACTGTATAGGGGGTGGAGAGGGTAAGGAAAACGGGTCACAAAAGCTGGGCAAGTTTGATGATGAAAAGGTTAAGAGGGGGAGGAAAATGCCTGGGACATCAGGTTGGGCCCAGAAATGAGGATCAGGCTTGAAAAAGTAGAGCAAAAGTAGAGTAGTAGAGTAAGAAGAAAATGAAAGGCCGGATCATTACAGGTGAGAAGCTAAGCAGAGCTATTTAGGCATAAGCTGGCCATGCAGAAATGTTAACTGGTGTTTAATTTTTGGGGTTGCCTCAGTTGTCTTTTTGGATCCATGGATTAAAATATTTCTTTGCCTTGGTTTTTCTTGGGGATAAAGTGTACACTTATTTGTACAGAAACATCCCTTTACACATTTATACTTTGCGTAGGTACAGTCAGACAAAGAATACATGAATGACAGCTGATTACCAGTTTCATCCAAAATTCATGCCGTGCATGAACTTTCACTGCTTCCTGTTAAGTGCCACAACAAATGCATATACGGTATTTATAGTGCTCAATAGTGCAAAACTGATGATGTGCCAGCTCTTTTTTTAACTGGTTTTCAAAAATATTTCAAACATCTGCTAATACTGTAATAATGGACAGCACATGGTATATAGTATATGGTAAACAAACTTAATTTATTTATTTTTTGGAAAAGAGATACTTTTTCCGTTTTTCACTTTTGCGATACTGTTTTTTGAAAATTTTATATCTCTTAATAAGAAAAAGAATAAGATTTACAGTTCAAAAATCCAACTTTTCTGAACCTCTTCAGAAACAAGTGTGGCTTATTGTTCTGTCCCTGTTTTTATGAGGGTCACCCCTAAAGCAATATACACATGAAGCCATGGCTTATGTGTACCATTGGAGCTCTAGTTTTTATAGATACATATAATGAACCATTTTCATTAAAATGGAAATATGAACCATTAAACAGCTGTAAAAGATTTAAATACTTTTAGGATACGTTCAGCACTCAGTAAGGATCAGTTTGTTGCTCAGCAAAACGTTTGCATTCATTGATGAACCACCCTAAAAAAGATGAATGGCTCATCTGATGTCTTGTTAAAACATTTTACAGTGATGTATTAACCCATTTAAAGCTTTCCCCCTAAAAGTCAACCAGTACCTGGAGAATAGAGCACTCAAAAAACTTAAACAAAATATTTGTTCTTATTATTACCCAGTTCTGAGATGCTTTTTGTCTCAGTTGCTGTGTTTTGAGTTTACTCCATGCGAGCGCAGCCTCGTCCTGTCCCATGCGCATTGGTTTCGCGGGTCAGCTGGGGACTGCTGTGCTGCTTGGTTTGTCAATAAAGCACACCTATCGATTACCCTTCCATTGATTTCCACATCATCGGGAATTGCTCAGTGATGTGCTTGACAATAAAACACAGCTTCTACATCTGTCATTTGCTGATCTTTTACTCCGGCTGTCCCACCTGACGGGCTGCGATCTCCCACCGGGGCTATATTCGCTAGCTGTAAATGCACATACACAAATCTATACGTGCAGAAAAGAATGACACAAATATTGCTCAGTAAATGTTAGAAGGTAAGAGTCAAGCATAGATCAGCAAACCCACTCTGCGAGAACTGCTCAGCAGAAAAGTGTATATCCTTAATCCTCAAACCTTTTTTAACTGAGATATGCACTCTACTGAACATCATCTATGCTATCTACTTCACATATGCGCCTCACCATTAGTAAAACCTAGAACCCTAGGAGACACTTTTCCCATCACTACAGTAAATCAACTGCAATAAAAGGGAATAAATAAATGTTGGGGGAAAAAATTAACATGGCAGGTGAAGAAACCTCTCTGCTCTATGCCATGCCCAGAAACAGCAGCATTAAGGTGTGTCCATGGTGATACACAGAGTAATACTGTGGTCAGCCAGGAGTTAAAAAGCTCATTAGATGAAAGAGACAAAATGGCAAGCGAGCCAGCACTCAAATCGATGGAGCTAATGTGATTTAATAAGGAGATCCCTTTTGCTCGTGCAACACTGGTGAGCTTTGATAGATATTTTACGCTGCTGCTGCTACTGCTTTGGCAATTTCATTTGGAACACGTTCAGGACCCTGCAGTGGCTTCAGCAACAGGTACAGAGGCAGCGGGTGAGCGAGAGACCTCCAGGGAAGCAAAGTTGAGACAGACAAGTAGGTACTTACGTGCAAATGGATTCAAACCCTCTTATTAGGGTTTACATTGCCTCTGCTTGTAAAAGTTACCTAGGGATGACTCAGGACCATCTCAGAGACCAAATGCTCTATAAAGCAGGTAGAGATAGATATAAGACAAGCTATGGGAAATTATCCTTTGTAACAATTTCAATAAGTGGCCAATTTTAATCGTTCTTAAATAATGCAATACATGTAACCACAACTGAATCCTTCATTTTCATAACTGAGTCATAAATCAAGCCAATAACTCATTGCTTACTTCCTTACTTACTTAATTTAAAGTGCTTATAGAACACATTAAACCTTTAGAAAATGTATAAGTATGGCTGTGCTCATTTGAATTGGCTTTAATTTTTTCTTCAATCTTTGGTGTTCTGGTGTTTACACTATTTTCATTATGTACAGCTCCATTATACAGTTTCAATGAGTGTTTTTATACAGCCACCATGAACCAGAATTGTGTATTACTTTAGAGTGTTTAATGGTGCCCTGTAATCTCTCTTTATCAGAATTATACACCCAGGTGTAAATCCATACTTACACCCCATGAATGTACGGCTTAATGTTTTCAAGAGGGTTTAATCTCAACCACACAGTTTCAGAAACTATCAAATTATGGGTTTTCACCTTCTTTCTAGATGGCTATTTTTTCTCCCTTCATGGAAGAGTTAGTAGAGTTTTTTACGCTGATTGACCTTCCTGGAACAGACCATGCTTCTAACCAGGGTTAGATTTAAATCTTTTAGGGTTTCTAGAAGGCTGTTAGCCAGCTTTATCCATTCAAAAGCATATTTGTGTGTGTACAGTCTACTTCCTGTTGAAACACTTAGTTCTATCAAAGTTTCAACCATCTGGTAACAACTGTCACCTTCATAAGCAAATCAACTGATTAGGATGCTCATGAACACCACCAAAATTAAACAAGCTCCAGCCTGAGATTAACTGGAATTTTAAGTCTCCATGGACTGGGAATGATCCAGCCATGAACGAATATTTTGAAGCTTGAATGAAGTTTGCAGCACATACACAGGTCAAATGCCTTCTAGAAAAAAGCATTATGGTTAGGCCATAGTTATAACAAAACCACAGTTATGGTTTGTTGAGGTTATGATGAAACTTTTAAGCCAAAAAATACTTTGCCAATTGTCAAGCATTGCAGTGGCACCATCATCCAGTCAGGTTGTTTTGCTTCTAGACATACAGTATTTGTGCATTGCACAAAACTGTGGAGTAATAAAGAAGAGGCAGCATTTCAAAATTCTTTATTGTCACCTCAAATCAACAGCTAGATGACTGAAACTGGGACACAGTTTGGTGTTCCAACATGACAATGATCCCAAACATGCTTCAAAACAGCAACAGATCCAACACTCTAGGGAACATTTGTGGAGTAAGTTTATAAGCAGGTGTTTTGCCAGGAAAGCAACCACTTTAAATAAACTCCACCAACTCTGCCAAGAAGAGCGGTCAAATATCCAGGCCGAATTTTAGCCACAAGCTTATTAGTGCATGTGGTCGAGGTGAACATTGCCAAGACGCATGAATGGAAATGGTTGTTGGGTCTAGGTGATTATTTGCGCCTGTACAGTATGTACAACTTTGAATATGTTGAGATTAGAGAAAATCCTAAACAAATTCTAAGATATGTACCAAACATTATTATTATTATTGTTATTATTATTATTATTATTATTATTGGACATCACATATGTAACCTTTTGCCCAAGACTGTATTACAGCTGGTATAGTGTGGATATTGCTGAAAAGACAACGATCATACTAGGATATTTTAGAAACCTCACCCACCTTTCTTGAGTGCAATTTTAGCAGTATACTGTCTGCATCATACCTCACCTTCTTGTGTGCTCCATCTAGGTGCCAATCCAGAATAATTCAAGTAATGAGAAGCTATTCCCCCACTGACAGGCTCCTGCTGTCTAGCATATGTGTTAATGGGCCACTGCAGACCTGAATATCTGGGAATTGTCTGAAGTTCATGTGTGGGGAGAAAAGAAAAATGCCTTACAGGAGTTTAAATAGTGCTGAGACAAGAAAAGTGTTACCTTTAGACAGTAGGAGACTTGCTAGTTTTGACATTTCGTGTCTTTGTGCTCAAGTAGCCTAACTAAAGGCTGTTACATATTTAGCATCTAAATCTGATGGGCACTAATGGGAAGCCAAATGTTATCACAATTGTGCTGCGTGGAAAAAATGTCTAAAAAAACAGTGTCACAATTCGATTTCTCAGTTCGAAAATTAAATCCTCCACAGCAAACAGTTTGAGCTCAATGGATGCAACTACACAGCTCTGTGGAGTAATTAACCCACACTGATGACAAACGAGGGATGCGGGGGGTAGAGGGGATAGATAGAAAGATTGATGCACTGAGAGACTGTTTAACTGCTCTGCTTTTTCACCGGAGTTTTGAGCACTGCAGTTTGTCACACGCATGTGAATATTTACGTATCAAAACACAGAAAGAGCTCATGGGCATGTGTCAGTAGACGGATATACACTTTGTATGCGTGTGAGTTCACGACACAGTGTCTGCAGGGGATTATTCAACAATAGAGATCTTGTGTAAGTGGCAAAGTCAGCACAAAACCACAGGGCTTCTGTTTGCCAAGGGCTGAGTGTGAGTGTGTATATGTGCGTCGGTTTCTATGAGCATGCAATTTACCGGGGAGATGACTGCTGGAAGAAATAATGGAGGATTGGATGGCGTCTGGAAAAGGGTTGTTGTGGATGTGAAGAAAAAAAATATTGCAGGAATGGGTAGAGTCAGATTAAAACAAGTGGCCGCATATAAACGACACAAAGGAAAGCCTACCTCTTTGACATTTCAGCGCCAGTGGAAAGAGTCTTCTTATCCATAATTGTGTGGTTTCTGTAATCTTAACAATGTAATGAATAAATAATGGCTAAAAGAAAGAAAAAAAAAAACAATGTTGATTCAATTTTCATTTGCGTTTCTGAGATTGATGTTGAACAGTTCACCAGCTTAAAACAAGGTCTGAATATTGCAGGTTTAAAAAGCCTTTATTAGATGTTATTGCTCTGTGATCACACATTCAGTGTTTTAAACTGCACACATTAGTAGTAGAGAAGGTGTAAATGGCCCATTTAAAGATAATCAAACATATTACAAAGGTAACATCCATCCATTTTCTAGAGCCGCTTAATACTTCCATGGGAAGGTGGCAGAGAGGGGGCTGAAGTAGTCTGTAGGCGAGGTGCACAGGTTGTCAGTCCTGTAGTAGTAGTAAAGAGTAGTTTTAAATTAAAGTACTAGTTATTGAATTAATATAACAATTTAAAGAGCTGAATTAAAAAGGGGTATCACTGTGTAAGTAATGTACCTAACGGTTACTAAAAAACAGACATAAGATCAACAAGAAACATAGGCTGACCTAGGGTTGACCATTCCCTACCCTGTAATGGGCGACAGTCCATCGAAGTGCACCCAAACATACATGCACACACAGACCCAAAGGCCACTTAGAAAGACTAATTAATCTAATGTGCATGTTTTCAGACTGCAGAGGAAAGCAGGAGTACCTGGAGAGAATCCTATGTGAATGGAAAAAATATGCAGAAAGGGCCCAGTGGCAAGGCTTCTCTCACAACATGCAACCTGACATTTAGACCGTTTATGTAAACCATAAGATTTTATCTTCAAAATCCATCAAGAAACCCATTTTTTTATACCTGCCTAGTATTTAAATTCTGCATTTTACACTGTAAAAAGTGAACCCTGTTGTCTGAGCGACTGCTTTCAGTTATATTGTGGAAGGCAAATGCCCAAACACTTACGTTGCATTATGTAGCTTGCTTTTTTTAATTGCAATGTTCACCATACTTTCAATCTAATGGTCTAACCCTAAGTCTAAAACTACAGATTACTGCTAAATATAGATGTTCCAAATGGCCTGCTTATTTTCCCTTTATCTATAATTGAATCTTATTATTTTATCAGTTCAAAAACGTAAAATGTGTGATAAAACTGTGATATTTGAGCACCAGGAAATCAATTGAATGTATTAGTTTGTCTGTTTTTATTTATGTAAATTTTACATTTCAGGGAAACAATCACATTTGTTTTAGGAACGGTAAACATAGAAAAAGTAAATTTAAGCTGAAGTTAAAACTGTAAATGAAACAGAATGGAATTCATAAAGTCTTATCATTCATTGCTATGACTAAACCTTTCTCATTTACGTAAATAAAATAAAAAAAATTGTCTCAAAATTGTGTGAAACAGAAATTTGAAACGGAGCCAACATTATGAGACCCATTTCTAATCCAACTTTCATGGAAACTTGTTGGTAATTTTCCTTAACTATACATAGTCACAAAAAACTGGCCAAAACAATAGCGCATCATTTTTTATAAGCTTCCAGTCTGAATAGGCGTTAAAACAAATGGGTGCACAAATCAATGCTGCAGCAGTGCTGTAAGCTGTTAGGGCAATATGAAAATCCTGCTATGGCTGTGCAGAGAGAGGGAGACCAGGAAATTAGGCCAGAGAAGTGGTAAGGGAGGGGGGGAGTTATAAAAAAGGGATGCAGAAAAAAGTAAACAGTGACATAAACCGACAAACAAAGAGGAGGAGACAAGACCGATATTGCAAGTGAAAATGAGAAAATAGAGATGGAGACAGCAGGCGAGAAGTAAAGAGCCAAACATGGGCTGAAAATACGTATCAAGCTGTTCCAGCATCAGACAGAAGAGATATTAACAATTAAAACCAAGAGATGCACACAAGAGCTGCATGTTTTGATTAGATCTCAAAAGAATATTATTCATCTTTTTTGTCTTTATTGTTAAGTGTTTGTTTTGAGCAGATATGTTTGTCTTTCACACCTCTGAAGCCCAACTACTTTGCATCAGAAATAAGGCAGGAAGAGATACACAAGCATGCAGAGGTGTCTCTCCAGCTGTGGTTTTAATGATGTGTGAGTCGAGCAGATGGAGTCGTTAACTCTGTGGGCCTTGAGCCCAATCTTTCTCTCACAAGCATACGCTGACGAAGGTCCAAACTCACCTCAGCATTACCGCTGGAATTACCTCCCCTAACACTGACACATGACTCACACCCTCCACATGCTGACGGCTTTTTCTAAGCACCAACTTCCTCCTTGTTATGGTCAGCAACAATATCTGGGGAAAATAACTTTTCATTTCACCGCAAAGTAAGGTAACAGAAAATCATGTCCTGTATTTTTATACAAAAATGACTAACTGAAAATACTATGCTATTGCCAATGTGGGCATAAGTTAGTATAAACCTTAGAATAAATAATGTATTACAGTGTTCAATGGAAAAGGGGGGGGGAAAGTCAAGTTAATTTTGCATTCTGTAAGTTTATACCTCGTTTCAGACAGAGCGTACCCCCACAGAAAAATGTTAGTTGCTAACTATGATAAAGGGCAAAATGAAATCTTTGGCCAAGAACAAGAAGTTTTTAGGAGCTATGGATATATGCCCTAATCAATATGTGTTGGTTATTTTGTTAAATTGTAATCTGTACTTGCAAAATGTGGACTTTACCGTAGATTGTAACACAAGGATAAAACTGGATGAACACACTCAAAATTTGCCAAGATGTGGGTGACTTTTGCAAGGCTTTCGGGTTTGATAAAGACAGGCTGTGGACGCGTTTGAACATACTCAAAACTACCTTTAAGATATCATGGTGATTTATTATTCATGGTTACAGTAGCACCCTGGGTGGAACTTGAAGGCTATTGACTTGAGGTTCAAATGCACCAACATGACGTGGTCATCAAGACTGACCACGCTAATCTGATTTTGAGGCTACTACCCCATTAAGGCCTTCAAAGAACAGGCAGCACTCTTAGTAAGGTAAGATTTCGCTGTTGACATCCTGTAGATACAAAAGCATGATCTCACCAAGCAACTGTAATAAACAATCCCACCTCTTCAGCCCCTAATAAATACTGTTCCTTTTTTAACCTTTTGGGCTATTAAGAGACACTGGTACTCATCAGTATTGGACCTACAACAGGAAAAAAAGGGTGGCTGCAGATGTGGTTCAGCACAGAAAATCACATAACCTGCATCCTTTCAGATTACTGATAATTTGATTATAACAGCTGATAGCTTAATTATTCATCCTAATTGATGACCTCGTGAGTTTTAAGCATGCAGTGGTAACATCACTAATTAAAAAGATTGGCTTGGACTCTTCTCTGCTCTCTAATTTTAAGCTAATTCCTAAACTCCATTTCCTCTTTAAGATTATGGAGAAAATTGTTTACTATCAGTTAAGTTCTTTGTTGGATAAAAGAAAAACCCTGCCACAGTATTAAGTCAGCACCATTGAGGGCTTTCAATTATGTTCTTTTAGCCACAGACACAGTTCCTTTGTTGTTCCGCTTCTGTTATATCCAACAGCTGCCTTCAATACAGTAAACGACCAGATCCTCCCTTCCCATCAAGAGATCTGGATCAGTATTAAGAGGGTTGCTCTAGATTGCTTTAGGGCTTATCTAATAGGGAGACGTTTTCTTGTAGGAGCCTCTGAGTCACATGCACCTCTTTCATGCAAAAATTCCCAAGCCTCTATTCTAGGCCACCTTCTCTTCTACCTTTACCTTTACCTACCTTTTTTTATATGGACAACAGTCAAATTGTTATACCACTATGAAATTAAAATAGTTACTTTTAAAAAAAAACACTTGAATGCATTGCAGAAATAAGTCAAGGATGCACATAACTTTCTAACATCGATGTTATTGCTCCTGTGATCACACATTCAGAGTTTGTGTTGTTTCGGGCTTAGTGATGTCTTCAACATCACTGCAGAAAAAGTTAAAGTATACAAAATTAATAAGTTATTTCACAATTTTATATATATATATATATATATATATATATATATATATATATATAGTTTTGAGTCATAGTTTTCATGTCTTTGCTATAGATGTGCAATGTAGAAAGTCATAAAATTAAGGAAAATGACATAAGTGAGTCCAAACACTTTACTGGTAGTGTAGGTCTGAGCTACAACCTGCTTACTTGATCCTTTTGATAGGAAAGGCAGTAAAACAACTATTCACTGGGGTGTGCAACGGGTAGCGCCATCCATGTACGAGGCCTTAGTCCCTCGACGGGTCGACCCGGGTTCGAGTCCGACCCGCGGTCCTTTGCCGTATGCCTCTCCTTCCCTCTTCCACCCCCTTCCTGTCAGCCTACTGTAATAAAAAGCGAGCCACTAGAGCCGTGAAAAATCTCAAAAAAACAAAACAAAAAAAAATATATATATATATATATTCATTAGGATATATATTCACTAGGATATTCAAATCTGTGTATAATGCAATAAAGTGGAGGCTAAAGTTAAAACTAACTTTATGTGTTGATCTAGTGTTTTTGTTTTAAAAAAATTTGTGTTGGAATAATATAAATGTTCACAGTGATTTTCACCATTGCAAACTGACAACAAATAGGCATGTATACCTCTTAAACTGGCTATGTGTTTCTTTTTCTTCCAGTTTTCAGTTTTCCAAAGTTTCAGATTGTGCAAATGTAAACAATTTAGTGACCGTATGTCTTTTAAAGTCATCATATTTAAACTTCCTCTACTCACTAGCAATACACATCGTATGACCAAACTCCAATGAGTTACGAGTTGCACAAAAGCCTGAGTCACTGCTGACTCTGGCCTTTAGTAATCAGTAAAATGCATGTTTGTTCATTGCATTCCACTAAAGTACTAGCAGTAATCAAGAGATCAAATGCATAGACCAGCAACTCTATTTAGTTCTGTTTATTGGTTCCAAAACCAATGATGGAGGACAGAAATTTGCTCTGGAGTAAAACAGCAAGAGTAGATACAAGAAAAATGGAGGCAAAATAATTTAAAAGATAAAAACATAAGGAAATGTGGCGAGTGAAATGAAGAGAGGAGGGAGTAAGCAAGAATGAGAGAAAGGAGGAGGGAAAAAGTGAGCAAGAGAGAGAGGTGTGTAAAGCTCCTTTGTTTCCCTCAGAAGCCCATGAGGGAGGCATTTGAAAAAAGAGAGAGGGACAGAGAGAGAGCGAGAGAGAGCGAGAGAGAGCGAGAGAGAGCGAGAGAGAGCGAGAGAGAGCGAGAGAGAGCGAGAGAGAGCGCGAGAGAGAGAGAGACTGCACTTTACTCTGCACTGCGCCATGCTCTTTTCTCACATTAGGAGTCAGTCTCTAGCCTCTTTCAAGTCTCTTTTTCATATATGTGTACACACCCAGATTCTGGAAACCACTCTCACACACCAAAACATCCAAAAGTGAGCCACAAAGACAGCTAACACCCCTCCCCATCCCCCCCCTTACCCACCCAATCATCTCTCTACATTGGGACTATGAGAATCAATTATGGATACATTTGAAAAGGGAAGAGTGCGTATGTCTATGAATTATAGAGTTATAGCCATGCCCTGCATTTATTACAGCGGAGCAAATCTAAGGACATGTTTGAAAAGGCCAGCGCAACATTGCTCTGAACAGAAGCAACATGGCACAGTATAGCACAAGATGCACATTGCTGCTGTGTAAAATGGTAAAATTACACTTAAGAAGTGTTTCCGCTTTGTGTGCGCTGTTGTGTAATCGCAGCACCAGAAACCACTGGAAAATCCAGCGGCACTAGCGCAGTTCTGTGTGTTAGTTCCACCTCTTGATTCATTGCCATACACAGGGGAAAGCTTCTGCAGTGGCGGCAACTGGTTGATTCATGTTCTTAACGCTAAACCACAGAGAGCGTGTCGAGGGTGCACCACCACCAGAAGGAAACTTGCCTGAGTAGACACACTGCTGTTTTAAATACTACCCCCCCCCTCCCAGATGTAGAAAATGCTAAATCTCAGCTGCAATTTCTTTTGAGAACTACAATCTAAAGATGGCACTTTGCAACCAACTCACTGGCAGGCTGACAGAAATCTCCTTTCTCATGCAAACAAAATGGGCTCAGCCATCTTGTTCAGCAATACATTAAAGCAGAATAAATAAAAAGGAGGGCGCATCCCCTCCTCTTCTTCATATTGGCTGCAGCTGTAATGTAGCACACCATCTCATCCCAAGTCAGCCATAGCCAAGTAAATCCGGCACTCGTGCATCTATATTGGGGTTAACAATATCACGGTAAATTATGCATCCAGTAGTTTCAGCCAAGCAACCCAATCGATCACAGAGACATACCAAATATATAAAGGACTCTCATAAATAAACCTATGTTCTTTTCACAGATTAAAACTATAGTTGGTAATCCTGTTCAGAAATACATTTTGTTATACTGGGTGAAATGGTCATTCCATCTTGACAGTAGTAAATGCATAACATATTCAGAAAAGGGAGTATTAAAAAAATTTCTGTGAGAGCTGCAGGCCTATAAAAACTCTGATCAATCCTATGATTCGGTCTGAGGAGAAATAACTAATTGGAGGCCTTCATATGTCATCCTCCCCATGCTATCCTCTGTCCCTCGAGTTCCGGGGTTATCGCCTTATGTATTGGTTGTTTCACATGCCATACATTGTGACGCACTCCGGTAACACCAATGTGCTCGTTCCTTGTTAGTATCCGCTTGCTGGCTGCGCATGTGCACTTCTAGTGTTTATATATCGGGTTAGCTTAGCGGTTAGCTCTGATGTTAGTCGTTCATTGTAGCGCCGCTGCTCTAACCGTATACTTCGCAAATGACTGAAAGTCACAAGAAGCAAACCAGGTACAAGTTTATGACAAGAAGAGGAAGGCCTCAGTGGAAAGAAATAAGACCAGAGTGGATTAGGGAGTTGTTGTTTTTTTCACTCGATCCATTTGAGGAGAGGAAGAGCAGGTAAAATGGTTTTCCACATGCGCAGTTATTCAAAAAGAGACTTACGTTTCTTACTTGCATTTCATAAAAAAAATTGCTGACTCTACCTTTAAAGGAGCAATAAGCAACATTTTATAATTTTACATAGAAATAACTAAAAAATTGTTTTATGAAGAACAAAAGGTATCTTTTCAGATGGACTATGGTATGACATCACACACCATCTCTCTGTGTTGTTCTCCAGTCTCTTGTTTACATAGCCGCGCGTCCCGCATGTGCGTGTACATGTTGTGCATGCATGTGCATTTACGTGCATGTGAACAGCTGCCACTCAGGGCTTAGCCCCTCCCTGCCTGTAAATTGCCAGCACCAGAACAGTAGGCACAAAATGGCGGAGAGCACGCCCAGCGGATCTAAACGTTGTCTTACTAATAGCATTATAAAGCTATGAGTTACTTATTTCTTCACTAGACATTCCTCTGAAAGGTGATGCTGTTTAGCTGTGTATTTATCCGTTGCAAATATGCGCACACGTGGCGACTCGAGAAGGGGAAGTGAAGGGGGTACCGGGTTGCAGCTTGAGCGGCGGTAGACAGAGGCATGGCTTGTTACACATCTTGGTTTGGACTAGAGAATGCTAAATACCCACCTAGTGGTGATATATTGCTTATTTCTCCTTTAAAGATGTTTGATAAATATTTTTGATGAAAAAATACTACAACTTACTGTTGCACTACTATAAGTTAGACTTGTGTCAGAACATAGTCACATCTCCGGTATTACTGATTTGGTAAGCTTTACCACTTTATCAACCTTTACAACTGCTTAGTTTGCTGCTTTCAACATCAATTGAACTATTCTCTTCTTCTTAAACTTACAGTGCCTTCCTTTTCACAAATTTCCTCATTTTAATCATAATCATCATTTAGTTTGTTGGGATTTTATGTGATAGAACATACAAATGAGTGCATATCTGTGAACTGAAATTAAAAAAAAAAATTTATTTTATTATTTTTTTACAAATATAATTTTGAATGTTGTGCCATTCATTTGTATTCTACCGCCTTTCCCTGCAAATATAACTGCAAATGTTTTGGGATTTGTCCTTACTAATTTTGCACATCTAGAGGCTGAAAGTTTAGCTAATTCTTTTTTTGCAAAATGGACTGCCTGCATGTGTTTTTTTCCCTAGTGTCTTCTCATCGCTCAGCCTGATTATTCCTTGGACCTGTTCATGCCCTGCCCTCTCTAGTTTGTGTAACTAGTGCTTGTGTGCACTGCCTAGAAAAGGTCTCTCCTTGATTCTTAAGGCTTCACTCTGGATCACTGGGAACTCATCTGCAGCTTCTGCTCAAGTCTATTTCAGTCTGCTACACCTGGTCAAGTCTAGTTCTGACTGCAACACAACATCTTAACCTGTCTCTGCCTGTCATCCACCATCTCCTGTCATCACCTGCCTGCCATCTAGTCCATTCACCTCAATACACCTTTAAACGTACTCTGAGTACTGGCTTGAATATGAAGTTCCCAGATCACATCATCACACTATGACACATTTTAATGATGTTTTGTCCTAAAGCATCCCATGGTAGCTCTGGCTGTATGCTTAGAGATGTTGTCCTGGTGGGAGACAAACCTCCAGCTGGGTATCAAGTCTTTTGCACCCTCTAACGGACTTTCTACCAACATTGTCATATATCTAGTAGCTCCATCCATCTGTTTATCAGCTTAGACCTTCCCACAACATGATGTTGCCACAGTTTCATAAGGGGCTGGGCTAGTTGGTGGGGGTGTTGCCAATGCACAGTATAGCCGCAAAACGGTTATACATTGCATTGGAAAAGCAGTTATACCCCTGAGTTTCTTTACATTTTTGTGAAGTTGTAACAACAAATTTCAGGACAGCATATAGAACAACACAAAGTAGTTAAGTAGTTCATAACTGTGGAGTAGAAAGACAAATGAAATAGATAATAAGCATAGCATTTATTTGTATTAAGCCCTTTTACTTTGATACCTCTACATCAAGTTCGGAGCAACTGATAACCTTGTGAACCCTAATTATTAAAAAGTGATAGAATTTGTGTAACTTCAGTATAAATGCTGGCCTCAGAAGTTTGTAAGGGAACATTATTCATCAGGTCAGGAATAAAACCATAGGGTCAGCTGAAAATCATGTGTCCTTTTCCTTTCAAGTCACAATGTTGCCCGGCTTGGTGCTCTTCCAAAACATGAAATACTAACAAAAGCCATTAAAGTTTGTGGTTGTAACATAGCAAAATATGAAGAGCTTAAGGGTCATTAATGCTTTCTTCAAAACACTTTAAGTAGCAAATAGATATACATGTGAAGTGAACTGTAAAAGATGGGGCTAAAACAAGTTGCAGCTTAAATAGCTGGGTATATTTATTCAGACTGTCTTGTAAAGCTGCATAAATATAAGTTTTACAGAAAAAAAATGGGAATAGAACAAGGGAAACTACAGAATGGGGGGATGTAGGGGTTGACAGCCTCTTTAACTGAGAGTTGTAAGGGCAGATGTATTAATGCTATAAATGTGATTAATGATGAATTGAGACTAAGAAGGAAGAGGGAAGAGAAGAATTATCTGACATTGAGTATGAAAAGAAGATACATCTGTTGTCTGCAAGTTTTTCTTCTTTTTGGTCTAGACGGTTTCCTTTAACAATTTTTTTTCATATATTATTCATTTGCATAGCCCTTATATATTCGGTGTAGCCATTGTGTGCGTTTAGGTGTGCATAAGTTTTGTCACATTGTACATATTTCAGTTTGCTTTGTATTTGCATTCTTGGAACCGTTCATTTATTTATTTCTTCTTGACTTATTGGGGTCATGAAACAGGGGTGTTGGGTTGTACATGTATTTGTACCAAAGTTATTCAGTGTGGCCTTTTGGGTTTATTAACACAAATGTGCCACAATAATGTGGATGGTTGGAACCTGAACACATGAAGAGCACTTGTCTGTGAACTGTCGTGTGATACTCTGCATCTCATCACACAACTTTCACAAGATTGCTCATCAAACGACGCAACAGCAAAAGAGAATGTAAACCACAGACAGACCAAAGCTTACAAAGCCTCCCACTACGATTAACGTCTGCCGTCCATGGACACAACCCCTTTATGCAAATATTTACAATTGTGCCACTATTTATGAGGGGAATAAACCAACAGTATACAATTTAGTGCAAATAAATAGTTGCACAAACACATGTGTCCTTACTTTTTGCAACAAGTAAATTTTTTAGATAAAAAAAAAAATAATTAGACCTGGTTGGATATTTTTCAAAAGTACTTCTCAATGCGCTATATTCAATCCCACCAACAAAAATGTACTCATAATATGCTGCATGCTAGTGTATGCTGTGAAGAAGTATGGAACTGAGGATCATTAGTGAAGTGTATCAGAATTTTGGGGACAAGAAACAATCTAGACAGCCTGACAACATTCTGTAACACAACCATTCTACCTAAATGCAAACAGGAAAGGATTTTGTAAATTTTATGAACTGGATTCATTATACTACCACCAAATCTTATTTAATCATTGCTTCTGTTGCGCTGACCTAGACTTCATCCTCTCCTTGCAGACAAACGTGAATTATTTATGATGATGAATAGTTGATGATGATGATGATGATGATGATGATGATGATGAATAAAATCTGTATATAATACCACTACTTTTAGTCAGTATCCATTTACAGCATTGTTAAAACTTAACTTTTAGTATTCCTCCTGCTTCCTTCCAGCTCCATTAGGGTGTAGGAAAACAACATTACCAGCTCTGCGCAACTCTGTACCCATTACTCTCGCCATTAGTCTTCCACGTTTTGTCTCCTTTCTCTCTTTGCATTGTTCACCTGTTTCTCTTACTGCTTCCATTTCACTCTAAATTCATTTTTATTTCAATTGAATCCCCCTCCTCCCAGCTCTACCGCCCTGGAAGTCAAAGCTGCCTTCTCCTTTGTTTGTTCCCTATCAATTTCTTTGTCCTCTTTCCATTTTCCATGAGTCCCAAGTTGTCTTCTCTTCTCACTCCTGCTGATCTAAACTGACAAATTTGTTCACATTGTTATTCCCCAGAATCTCCACCATTTATAGCCTACAACACTGACTCACACACTCACACACACATAGTGCTACAGTTGCCTTCACACCCCTGCTGACAACATGGCCAGCAGTGTTTTTTCTCAGCGAATCCATTAGCACCATCAACAGCATTGCCGTCATACGCACACACACACACATTCACACATAGAAATCAACAATAAATACAGAGCACAAGAAGACGTTTTAACACACATAGCAACCAAAGGACAGCTCTAACATTTAACAGTCTGTGTCCAAACGCTCGCCTACAGCAAGGGTGAGCCTTTGAGTCTTGCACCTATTTTAAGAACAAGATATAATTAAATGAACAAAGTATGCAAGATGGCACAACAAGCAAGTTATTTTCCCATGCCCTGCACTGTTCCCATTAGGGTTTCCGGCTCAATGCAGAATTCATTCAATTTCTGACTAGCTGCAAGGATCAGACAAATATTGTTTTGGGTTAAATAGTCATGAAAAACCACAGTTTAATAGGTCGTATTCATCAAGCTCAGCCCTAAGTTTGTTGAAATATGCTAGCTTTTGTGAGAGCCTAGTTTCAAGCTCACATGAGTTACCATCTTTACAGCTCTATAATCACAAGATTTAATGTCCCAATAAGATAAATGACCAAATAGCGAAAAGTCAAAAAGCTAAGTTATCAGCAGTTTTCATTTGCCAAAGTCTCAAAACAGTTTGAGGTCTGCATCACACATAAGAAACAAAATAGGAAAAGGTCACTTACCTCTTCAGCCACACAGCTAAATTATTTTACAGTGCCGGGAGGAAGCTGAAATGGGTTGTACATTTTGTCATAGTACTACCAAAACCTTCAATGTATTATGTACTTTTGTAGAAATGTATTTCATAAACTAACTCAAAGCAGCCCATCATTTAAAAAGGAAAGGAAAACGACGACAGAAAATCTGAAATGTTTGGGCTCAAATTTTCTGTTAAGCTTCCTTTATTTTGATATCGCCTAAATAAAATCCTTTGCAGTCAATTGCCTTCAGATGTTACCAAGTGAACAGAGTCTGTCAGTATGCAATTTAATGTCAGTATGCATACAGCTGCTGTAAATTTCTAAAAACTGAGTGTATGGTCCAACTAAAAACCCATCAAGAGATGACACATCCTCTTAAACTAACAGGTAGAAGCAACCGAGAGAGCCCCCCTCTAACTCTGGAGGAGCTGCTGATATCCATAGCTCAGGTGAGATAATCTTGTGCAACAACTATTGGTCGTGCACTGTACAAATATCACCTATATGATCAAGGTAAGAAAGCTATTGTTGAGAGAAAATAATTGCTGCTCACCACAAGCCATGCTGGAGAGAAAATAAATATGTGGAAGAATGTGCTCTGGTCAGATGAAACCAAAACTGAATTGTTTGGCCTACATGCAAAACACTGTGTGCAGTGAAGAATTTACACTGCACATCCTGCTGAACACACCAACCCCACACTGTTACATGGTGGTAGCAGCGTCATGCTGTGGGAATCATATTCTTCAGCAGGGACGGAGAAAATAAACTGAGTTGATGGAAATATATGTGGAGGGCAATCCCAGAAGGAAACATGGTAGCAGCTTGGCAGATATCTGCCTCATACCAGAAGAATGACTCCAAAAATACAGCAAGAGATGCAATGGAATGGTGTATACCAAAAGCTATTTATGTGATGTAGCTAAAGTCCAGACCTAACATTTAAGACTCTATGGTGATCCTTCAAATTTACTAATTAGAGATGCTCTCCATACAATCTGACAGAACCTGAGCTAATTTGCAAAACCATGTATTTTGTGTCTATCAAATAAAACTCCAATCAAATAATAATAATAATAATAATAATAATAATAATAATAATAATAATAATAATAATAATAATAATAATAATATAACTTTATTGATCGCACAATGGAGAAATTCATTTCTGCATCTTAACCCATCCCCTTGGGGAGCAGTGGACTGCCACTGTGCGGCGCCTGGGGAGCAATACAACAATGTTTGCTGACAAAATGTGAAAAAAATGTTTTCGCTTATTTAGACTGCCTGTTCTCATAGTCGGAACAGAAGCAGCTGACTTTAAAGCCTGTTTGAGCTGGCGCAAAGTCTGATCCCAGGACAGCCCGTTGACTTCATTGTTCTCGACTATGATGATTAGCCATTATGCTCCTGCGCCATGGCTTGCCTTTGCTGCAGTCTCCCTTCCAGTGCTCTAATTTAAAACGGGGGCGAAAAAAGGGGGAGCAAGAAGATACAAGAACAGGGAGAGAAAAAAAAGAGGGCTTAGCAAGGAGAGGAAGCACTTTCCTTTCCTGTTTTTCCCAGACCCCTAACACTTATCTCAAGAGCTTTATCCTCCTGTGTCCTTCAGACTGAGAAAGATGGACAGACGGATAGACAGAAACAAACACGCCGCCCTTTGTCTCTGTGGGGTTTAGAGGCTTTGACGGCCTCTCAAAGTGGTGTTGATTTTGCATTAAGGGCTGTAATTTGGGAGTGCCTTGAGGGAGGAGTGCTGACTCTGATACACCTTAAATCCAGCATATGCCAATAGATGGGGTGACACCTGGACCTCTAGATGGGGCGCTCTGATGAATTAATTAAGGAGCCCTCATCTCTACATCGATCGGAATAAACCTGCGCATGTTGGGGAGGCAGTGCGTGTTGCACAGATAAGTGAAGTGCTGGCGAGGGCTGATTGTTTATGTTAAAAATTAAAGATATTTCATTAGGGGGAGGTAAGAGTTCTGGTCATGTGTATTGTGCAGTTAGGCGCTCCCGTCAAATGTTATTTTCCACTGTTAAGTTTAAGGTTAAAAGGATTTGATTTATGTAGGACCACTGCAATAGCTTCTTTAAAACTGTAACTTACGATACAGAATGGCACAAGCATAAACACAGAGTGCCCCTCTAGAGGTCTTGTGTTTTTTTCTTTTTTGGCACACTTCAATTTTCAGGTTGTCAAACGAAATTTCAAAGATAACTTGAGTAAATATGAAGAGGAATTCTTTAAAATATATCTAAACCAAACAGGACCAATATGAAAAAGTAATTTCCCCTACAGTTCTGATCATGAACAGTGATTAACCAATTGTTTTTTGAAAGTTCAGTTTAGTGACTGAACTGAAGTGAATTATTGGCAGCCCTGAATAATTGAGAAATCCCCTCTGAAAGGCTAAATAAAAAAAATACATTTAAAAAACTGAATATTTTGGATGGCCTAGTCAAAGTCCAGACTTGAATTTGGTTGAAATGCTGTGGTGAAACCTAAAACAAGCCATTATAATTGAAGCCACCCCAATGTGGCTGAATTTAAGCAATTCTGCAACAAAGTGTAGGCTGTGATGTAAAAGACTGATTGCCAGTTATCACAAGTGTCTTTGTTGCAGCCAAGGTTGGCATAACCAATTGTTAGATTTAGGGGCAATTAGTTATTACATATTGCAATATTGGTATAGCCCTTTACCTTTAACAAATGAAATTCTCTTTTGAAAACCTCTTTTTGTATTTCCTTACATTAACTTTTCCTGACAAACATTCGTTGGATGATGGAAAACATTTAGCTGTAACAAAAAAGCAAGAACTGAAGAATTCTTTAAGGGTGCACATACTTTTTCACAGTGCTGGACTTGCAAGTGGACACCAGCTTTGCTAAAAGGGGCAATTTGTAGTTAAAATGATATAAAACCATGTAATTACAGTTTTACAACTTTTATAATACACTTGTACACAATTGAACTTAGCAACTAGACAAATTGAAAACCTTGTGATGAAGTCAAGATCAGGTCAGCTTGGTAATGGGGAAAAGCTGGGTTGTGACTGCAATATGATTTTTTTTCTATAAGTATGAGGCAAGCTCTAAAAATGCTGCATCATACATTTTCCATAATGCAACTGAGCAGCAATTTGTACATCCTCCCTCTCTGATAAATGGAACCATCTATCAAACTCCACTGCGATGCAGGTCTCCACTTGTAATTTGTTCTGTCTTTTCAAAATGCTCCCTCTGGAGTCAAAGAAGACACTACACAAATGCTTCTGTAGTAAAATATTTTACAATAAACCTGATTTATCCTAATGCACAAAAATACGTGGGTGGCCCGAATGGTAGAAATCTTTGTGTAACAACCCAGGTGTTAAGAGGGACAGTAAAGTACAGATCCTCCTCTGTGAGGTTTAATTTAGAGAGCTAATGACTCTTAAGTAGATGTAAAGGCAGCGATCAAAAACCTTCTATGACAAAAACAGGCATTTACAAGTTTACTGAATACCTGTTTTTGTCATCTCTCACTCAGATCCTGCATCCGGAATGGATGGTAAGATTTACCTCTTCAGCTGGTGGCGGAAAGACGTGCAAGACCCTGAGACAAGTCAGCTTCACAGGACGGGAAGGGAAAGTTGCATCAGAAAATGTTGCCACTTCCTCAAACTGTGGTACAAGAACCCCTGGTAGTATTTGGTCTGCCTTCAAAATAACTTTTTACAACTATTTACAAGGTAGATCCAACGAAATGTAACTATTGTGAGTTGAACTGATGTAAAGCTAATAAGCAAAGAGCCTAAGATGTAAAAGTGTCTTGTTCTTTTTCCATTTTGTCATGTTAAAATTACAAATATCAATGTATTTGGGATTATATATATATATATATATATATATATATATATATATATATATATATATATATATATATATATATATATATATACAGTATACAAAGTAGTGCATAATTGTAAATTGGAAGACATAATTGTTAAAACGTTTTACAGATACATTTGTTCCCCAACGACGACGCAAATCTTACACCAATTATAGCTCAAACTCTTTGGGATTTGTCTCTATTAGCTTAGAACATCTGTATACATTTTTTTGCCAGTTCGTAAAAACCTCAAGCTTGGTCAGATTGAAAAAAAGAGTGCCTGTGGACAAGCCTTGAATTTCAGTCCGGACTTGAACTGAGCCATTCTCATTCACAAACAAGCTTTGGTATAAACCCATCCACCGGAGCTTTGACTGAATGTTCAGAGCAACTGTCTTTAGAAAAGTGAACCTCTGCCAAAGTCTCAAGTATTTTGCAGCCACTTAAAAGGTTTTCGTCCAGGATTGCCCTGTATTTAGCTCCATCTTTTCATCAACTCTGACCAGTTTCTCTGCCTGCTGAAAGGCTTAATTCCGATGTTTTCCATTTAAACTTTCTGTGGCAGCTCCAAGCCTTTGGGATTCACTACCAGTGCACAACAGATAGGCCTTTTCACTGTTTTCTGTTCTGAAAACGTATCGTTGTTTCATTGGCCTTTGTTCCAGGGTGAGAGAGCTGATTCAATTTGTTTGAGTAGCTTCATTACATCTTTTTACATGTCTTTTTGTATTGGTGTCTTCTTGTGTTTGCGTCTTCTTGTATTTGTGGTATAATGCTTTTGCATTTTATAGAGTTGCCGGAAATTGTTCTCAAGAGTAGCACATCTTCAATATAATTGACTTAAGTAAAAGTAAAAAGTAGTTGTCCAAAGAATTACTCAAGCAAGGGTAAAAGGTGTTCAGTAAAAAGGCGACTGAAACACTGAGTACTTGTGTTGTACTTCTGTTTTGCTGTGACAGCGTCCTGCAGGACGCATCAGCTGAGCTACTGCTGCCACTCTTTTAGTATGTTGATACTTTCAGTGGTCAACCCTGTCTCTCTCCTACACACAGGTATCAGCTGAGCTTTTTCTGTGACTAACTGAACGTACTTTTAGACTTCAAAACTGGCTTGTAGATTATATGTTTAGCTTTCTTTTCCTCCACTAAACCACTGAGATAATACTGCCATTAACATTTTACTTTTCTTTAACATAGAAAGTACTCCTCTGCATCAAGTCCTCAACCTATCATCCCACAAGACTATACTTATAAGGCCCTTCATTCCTCAAGTAAATGTAACTGAGTAAATGTAAACCAAGTTACTGCCCACACAGTCTTAAACAAATCTTCAACACTTTAGTCAGTTGTGCTGTTTTTTAAAGTGCCTATAGATACATTGATTTGGTTTATACAACTTTACAAAACTTGGCATATGAATTTACACTCACCTTTATCAGGTTTTGTTTACAAGTTGGAAAACTAACGAACCAGAAGGTACAGTAGGCAATGTAGGCCAATAGCAATGTATTTCTCAGCATATGGTACATTCAAATTCATTAACAGATGTACTCAGTTATGATTGCACAAACGGACAAAAGTGTGAATGAACAGCTTGTTACCGTAGCTATAATGTCACATAAATCATAAGACAATCTTTGTATTCTGACATCAGGGTGGGTGAGGAATGTTCAACCTTACTGTTTGGAATTATGACTATCGTATTGTTTCCGACTGTGAAATTGTAAAATCCAACTGTGGATAACAAATGAACTTGATATAAGTGATGTAAGATAACAAGGTTGATGTCAGCTAGAGAGTTGCAGTTGAACAAAGGATAACAATAAAGCTAAAACCAGATTTAGAAATTACCCACAGTAAAAAAAAAAGTGAACTAATTTAAGCTGCAGACCTTTCTTTTGCTCTCGTCTATTCAACATCATAATCCTGGGCCTTTTGTCTGACTCTACCAGAGCATGAGATATAATTTTAAAACCAGCGACTGTAGGTTGCTTGCCAAAACCTAGCTATTGTGATGTGATTCAGAGGGAAAAAAACTGATTCATAAAGCTATTTAACAGTCCTAACAATGATAAAAAGCCTCTGCAAACTAATTCATCCAATACTTGCTGGCTGTTTTAATAAGTCTTTCATTCTTCCTGGCTTAAACAAGATATATTAGAAATGTTCTAGTAGATAAACAAACCAAAAAAAAAAAAAAAAAAAAAAAAAAAGCAGTAAGATGCCCTGTGTGCTAACCCTTGCTAGCAGTTTAAAGGCTGCTTGTGAACTCTAACAGAACTGTCAGACAGATGTTAAATCTCTGACCTCTGCAATGAATGTGAAAGGGAGGCCTGGAAAGGTAACACATTTGAAAATGTCATCTGTCACCTCTGGTCCCCTGAGGGCTTTGTCACAGAGCAGTGGTTTGTTGCCCTGAAAAGAAAAAGAAAAAAACCAAACCCCCTAAAAAACACAGTGCTCCAATGTGTTAAGTCTGTCTGACTCCACTTCCTCCTGTAATGGGTTTTGCACAGCAGATATTGGAGTCATGTGCAGCATCCTCTTCAGTGCATCTAACTCACTTTTCATGTCATCACAATGAGTCTAAATACAAGCTTTAAAAATAGAAACTGCCGCCAACTGCATCGAAAACTGTCTGAATCACACAATTACTGCCTCAATGGAGGAGAAGAAGAAAAAAAAGACAGACGCATGACACGGTAAGAGCGGATGATGTAACTTCACATCTATCACTTTCCTGTCCAATTTCCTTTTCTTTCTGGCTTTCCTGAACCTTTGATTCATGGCTCCCAGCCGCGTCGATTTCATGCTGGGTTGTTTACATGGGAGGGAAAAGTGTGTGGATATATGTGCCTTTAGGACAAAGAAACCAAGTGATTGAGCTGATAAGCATGTAAGCGCACTACATGTTTTTTTGGTGTAAAGTCAAAAAAAAGGAGCTCATGAAAAAGTTTAAAGTTGCAGGCAAGTGCGAAGATAAAAACCAAATGCCGCAATCCTGCATGAATCTGCATACGATGATGTAACCCAACCTCCATTTTTCCCTTTCCTATGTTAATCTGTCGCTGTGTGTGTGTCCTTTTCAGCCTCCAAGAGACATTATTCAGCGTGTTCTCATGATGACTCAAATGGATGTACAGTTGTTGTTTACGTACAGTATGTCTGTGTGTATGTCCTAAGGGGAGTCCATAAGCCAGCGTTGTCCTGGTTTGCTAGGTGACTACAGATCCACATACCATTGGAAGTGCTTAATCATGTGCTAAATAATAAATAGTAAATTCTCCCTCTCCCAAGGCGGCCAGTTTTCTCCTCGTTTTTTTTTTTTTTTTTTTTTTTCATTCATGAACAAAAATCGGATTTTTAAGCCGCTGATCCTTTATAGCTGTTTTGTTCTATGGACTATTCTTCCCGCTCAAAATGCTCTACTCAAAATTTGCGGCTTGAATTGCTTTGCCTTTATAATCGTTCTGAAACTTTTAGCGTCTTGCACATTTATTACTTTTCTTCCCTACATTTGGTCACTGTACAACCACAAAATGCAATGTATGTATTTCATTGTGATTTTATGACTGATCAAGACAGTGTGGCTCAGTGTTGTGAAGTACAAAGAAAGAACACAATGTTTGATTATTTTATATAAAAAATTCTCAGTAAATTGGCATTAATTTGTATTCAGAACCTCTTTCTCTGATACCCACAAATTAAATCCTGACTAACAAATTGCCTTCAGAAGCCTGTAAATAAAGTAAATAAAGATCACCTGTGTAATCTAAAGCGTTTTATTTCATTTTAGCAACATGGTTGTTCTGACTGGAAGTAATACTAATGTTTTCGAGAGACCTGGTCAGATTCCTAAATTAAATTAATTTGAGGGAGAATCCGTGAAAACAGTAAAATATTAATGAGGACATATCATGCTTTTAATGCCTTCCTTTTCAAATATAAATAATTCAGTTAACTATATGAAGAGGAACTGCAGTGTATTTGTCTGAATTCCTCGTTAATTTACCCACACATGCCCCTTTTTTCCCCTGTTCTTAGATGTGTCTGAAATACAAAGGAGGCACTTCACACCCCACCCCCATCCAGGTCACAAAGCATCCTCCTCCAAAATCACAGCGAGAAATCAAAAAGGTGGGTTTGCAAAATTGGTACGCTGGAAGTCCATGACCTTGTTTAGTAGCTCTGCAGCAAATACTGTGACACTATTGTTCCAAAAACATAATAGAGAACAGAGCAAACTGGACAGCTTGAAAAACATGACCAAACAGAAAATAAAGATATCTATGCAGCACCTGCACAGACTACATTCAAATCTGCTGCAGTCCTAGAGGCTCCAGTGTGTACTTGGAGCCTCTAGGAGTCCTTAAAAACAAACTGTATTTAAGGACTAAAAAAGTGGATTCTGACTAATATTCAACTTTAAGGTAATGGCAAGGACACATTCCAACCTCAACCTCATCAACAAAGGTCTTAACTGCTGTATTGCAAATCATTATTTTTTCAGTTTTCTGGAGAAATTATATGGAAAAATATAAAAAGAAAATTTTCATGCATTTTACTGAAATCTGAAACAGATTTTTTTTTTTTATAAATTAAATCATACACAAGATCTGAGCACTGTTATTTTACTTATCCATCCATCCATTTTCTAGCACGCCTATCCCTGAGGGGTCGTGAGGGGCGCTGGTGCCTATCTCCAGCTGTCAATGGGCAAGATGCGGGGTACACCTTGGACAGGTCGCCAATCTAACGCAGGAATTTACTAATATTTTCCCTAAATTAAAAAAAATAAGTGTAAGCAAAGAATTGTAAAGTATGAAAGTGTTTTAATGGTGGCATGAAATGGAGGTAAATTCAGATTAAAATGGCAGTCAGTGGAAGAAGAACCCTTTTTACTTCTTTACTACATTCTTGAGGTTGGGAAATTTTAGTGTAAGATGTAATATTAAGACATAAAACTTAAGACAGTACCCACACACATACATGGATATATATATATATATATATATATATATATATATATATATATATATATATATATATATATATATATATATATATATATATATATACATACATAAAAAATAATCAGCCATCATTAAAATTAAAAGCTGTACAAATATCAATTAGTACATTTACAATCTATATACTTTACCTTACTGCTGATCAAAGTCAGCCATTACTATGCAGGCGGCTGCTTTGATGTTCTTCAGACAAAAACTGAATATCATGTCCTCTGCCTGATTTTGCTTTGATGTTTCACACCCTTAGCATGGTCCCCTCTTTGCCTTTTATTCCTATTTTTCTCAACTTCTCTAACTAGATGAATCTATTTCCCTCCTTTGCCAGGCTTACAAAATGAGCAACAGAAACCAGGCGATACGCTGCATGATGTCATATTCAAGCTTAGTCACAAAATGTAAAAATGAAAACAAAAAAAACCCCTCAAAAACAAACAAAAAACAAACGTCAGATTAGGAACTCTTGCTATTATTAAACCAGTTTCCACTTTAATTTGCCCATTCACATGCTCACTGACACACACTGCGCTCCTTCAAGTAATTCTGTTTAGAAAGACGAGTCAGCAGAATAGTCTAAGCTGTCATGCAGGGTTATGCAGAGGCTGACACACGCTTACGTACAAACTTGCAGGCTATAGCACTGCGGCGACTTTAGGAAGCTTATTCTGTTACTATGACCAACTCCTGTTTCTGCTGCTCTGTGTTTCATAACTGATAGGGAGGAATGGGGTTATCTTGAGCCATCGCTCTCTGTGTAGAGCCTTGAGAAAATAACTAATTATATGCAAAGATTCCTATTAAATAATTATTATGTAAAAGGGAAAAGATCCAATTGTCCTAAAAATGGTGAATGATAGTTTGAAGATAAAACCCCTTATTGCTGCCAATTTTACATCCCTACCAAAACTAAAAAAGCATACATTAGTTTCAGTGTTTTTCTCATTGTGGATAACTATGTAGTGGATGCACTGTTATCTCAAAATTATAGATCTCTTTGTTTCCTTTATCCATAGCTTACTTTATTGCTATACTGTCAGCGATAAGGTTGCTCAAGACACTGCATGTCAGTTTGTACTATTTGGGCTGCTAAACCTGCAGCAGAAAATGTAGAAATGTACAGCCCTAAACCACAAAAAAGTAAGTTATGTATCTGGTACGCGATCATGCAAAACAGAAAAATTGTTGATTTACTGAGCTCCTGTATATTGCTTTGATTGTGGAAGTAAAATGACATAAAGTAATTTAGGGACTCGCTGTCATGATCTGTGAGAAGAATTTACTATTGAAACTAGTGTTGGTTGTCTCCACTTTGTGGCTCAAACAATCTGTGTCTCGATACTGCAATCTCAAAAACATAATGGCCGTTCATGGGAGTCATTATTTTACAACGTATACTAATACACTTTGCCAGCTATTTGTTAAGATGCTACATTACTTTGCATTTATATCCAGCAACCAATCTGACTGGAAATTGTATGACCCCAGGCCCCAGAACAGGATTCAAAGCCAGGGTAACAGTGCTAGCAACTGTGTCACTATGCAGCCCGTGACAAATATGGTGAATTAGAAAACCAGAGAAGCAAAAACTAATTTGCTTTGTAAGTAGGTATTACCCTTCAGGGCGTTACAGAAAAACTCCATCAGGGTGAAGTATCAGAGGGAATAGGAGCTCTACAAACATTATTCAGAAGACTGGAGACTGAAAGCAAAAGTGAGCATGTTGCAATGAAGAGAACAAAATAATGACGCGTAGATCAATAGGAGCAGTTGATTGGCTGTTTCAAAAAGTGCATAAAGATCTTAACATGTCCACTAGCCCCACTCCCCAATTTTTTTTTGTTTTCTTCTTCTTCTTTTTCTTTTCTTTTTATTCGCTCACACAAAACATTTTGGACACACATAGATTATATTTTCTCACATTGTTCCTGAGAAGCACATTTTCTCATTATTTAATGTTCTGTAGACTCCGTTTAGTGTTGTCCTCTTGTTGAGTTTTTTGGTTCTTTATTGCAATCCTTGTTTGGTGTTCTTTGTTCTGTGACAGAAACAAGAACCAAAAATCCTCACTGTCACAAACATACTCCTTCATTGACTAATCATCACTTCTGTCTTTTTTTGTCATTGGCTCCATAACACTCCCAGATTTTATTTTTTCAGTGTTAAAGATATATTAGTGTTTTCAGTGTTAAAGCCCATTGTGTATTGCAGATCCATACTGCTGAAGCAGTTGGCTTAAATTGTTACCCTTATTACTCACAAGAACTGCTTGATTGCTTTCACTGCCAGACCCTGTCATGTGCACCGCTTGTAACGCGTCCACTTCTTTAGCCACAAGTCTACAATCGTGACAGTGTTTTCACAGAAGCCTGTTTGTCCCCAACCTCAATAAATTGATAAAAATATGTGGGGCCAATCATGCATCCGTATTCGAGAGCATTTACTTTCTTGCTTGCACCAGTTTGTTTTGCAAATGTATCAAGGCTGATGTACTAACTTAAAACATTGCCGAAAGGGCTGAAACACCTACTCAAATGACTCAATTTAAGAAATATTAGGCAAATATTTACTTCAACTACATACTGCTCAGTAGTTATGTTTTTCACAGGGACATTTATTGTGGTCTCATAACCTGCGGTTGTTTACTTTAGGTGTGATGGAAATAAGAGTATATATTTTATGCCTGAGCCGAGCTACGCCCTGCGTGTGACCTGCACGACTCACACATCTGGGCCAGACCTGCCCTGGGCCAGTGCTCGCTGTGGAGTGCACTGTTCGGACCGAGTGTGGTTTAACCAAGCGTTCCTTGTGTGCGCAATTAGAGTGACTGCGTCTAGTGGCAGTAATACCTCAAATAAAATGATTATTCATGTCGGGTTTTCTTTGGGTTTGGGACTACAATTCAAGTCTGTTGGTCGGGCTTGGGTTGGGTCGGGCTTTGTGAGAAAGATTGGAGAGAATGATAGAAACACCTGAGAAAGACAAACCCAATAGCAGTTTGGGACTATATCAACAAAAAGATGATGATGAAGTCCCTTCATCATCTATACCCTATTCTCCATCCTAGGTCGCAACTGCCTGGTCCCTTTTCCTTATTTTTATGACTTTCTGAATCGCAGATACATAGTAAAGACATCAAAAGTATATAGAACTATATATGAAACACAAAACTGTGAGATAACTCAAAACACCTTGTATGTTTTAGCTATTCCTACTACCCCCCCGCCCTTTAAGTACTGCTTTGGTCAACCATGAGGTTAGTCACCTGAAATGGCTTAGAATTAGCTTGGCTTGCTTAGCATTAAACTAAGACATTAACTGTGACTGTGCCGAGGGAAGCATTTTATATTCTTGAAATAGTTTTACACAAATGGACATAGCCAAGCTTCATTATTGCAGAACCAAGCAAATAAAGCACCGGGGCTCCCCCTGAGCAAACTGTACTAGAGCTTTGAGTTAGCAACCTTTGAAAGGGGATCTGTATAACCACCAAAGATGGGATAGTGCGGCGACTCTGAGAATCTTCTCAGATTTTCAGCAACTTCAAAGAAGAAATTAAGACTCGTTTCAAAGATGCCAAGACATTCTTATAAAATATTAACAAGCTGAAGGACTTTTTCCAGAATAAAATTATCTCTGACCAGCTCGCCTGTCGATTTTTTGTTGATTAAATACTTTATAAAGAAAACACAGTTTTGGATTATCCATATGCCCTTGTGATAAGGCACAATAAACAGTTATTGTTGTTTTCTATACTTTTTTTTAAACTCCAGCATCATGTGAGAATGAACAAAAGCCTTTAACTTCATGCTTCAGGTGTCCTAAAAAAAATCCTTCCTGCCCAAGGTTACTCTTAGCTTTTAATGGAGCACAACTGCCCTCAAAAAAAGGTTTGTCTAAGTGGACTGCAGATGGTGGTCACCCACAGGTATGTGAGGGTGCACAGATGGAGAAAAGTAACTGATCTGAGTAGAGGGCTTAGGGAAAATTATTCAATTAATCAAGGAGGATCTTCTTTGTAGATATTTAGTCAATAAACTATTCAATAGCTGCATCGCTAATTGCAAGGACCTTTATCTTAAAGCTACAGCTGTCCTAATTCTAACAACATTATTTTTAATGTCTAATGCTAAACCAACACCTAGTAGTTTAGATGCTAAAAGCCAACCAACTTATAATGATGAATGAAAGCAGATATTTTAATAAAGAAATTTATGTTATCTTGAGACACATGTTTCACAGACTTTTTATTTGCACAAAATGCTGTAAAACTCTTTTCTTAATGCACATTTTTTCGTGTACATGGAAATTAGTCAACCAGTATCCCAAAAAAATAATTTAAAAATATTTTTTACAGCCCCCCCCCCCCCTTTTTTTTGAGACCATATAGACATTGTCACCAATTTTTTCTTTCTTTGTGTTTATGGGTGGAACGTTTTTCTTGTATTTTTGTCTATTTTGTTTAGAAAAAATATGTTGCATCTGTCAATATTAAAAACAACTGAATGTAGTAATTTGGTTATCCATTTAATATGTTCCCACACTGCCCTGTTTTCATCTCGATATGCCAGACCAATTTGAAAACTGGCATTTAGAAAGGCAATTAAAATCTCTTTCTTGGAAAGAGACGGCACTTGAAATTGTTAAATAGCTGGACTAATCGCCACAATAAATGGGTTCAAGTCCTCAAACAACCTCTTCAAAACTGAGATAGAAGGCTGAGTTATTAAGATGAACGACAGCCACAAACGGGTACACACAGACACACCTACATCACGCACACACTCAGGAGATAAGTGGGGGGAGAGATAACGATAAGAAGGTGAGAGGGTTAATAACCGTCTCCATCACAAGGTTGCTCTTGTTTATGCATGTGCACATGGGGACCAGAGCGCACACATAAGGATGCCCTCTTAGGTCAGCCTGATGAAATTGCACATGATAGATTGATGAGCCAACTGACAAGACACATCTTGTCGCGCTGCTGTCTCTTTATGTCATACATGCATGCGTCTCACTATGGGAGCAAGACGAAGAGATGTAGTGACAGAAAGGCTCAAAGGACAGGACGTTGGAAATTAAGGTGAGAGGAGAAAGACGACGGGGATACGAAAAAGAGAGAGGAAGCAGATATGGAGAGAATGGTACTGTTTGAGCCAGGAGGCCAGCTCTTTGTCTTCCTAATGGAGCAATTACCTAAGGGTGTGCAACCCCTGAGGGTCACTCTTGTGCGCACTAACTGTCACTGATTATTGTGTGAATAGAACTGCCAAGAGCTGAAAGACGGGGCTCCAATGCTGTGTAACTTCTATTTCATTAGCAAGGTTGCAGTTTAATAACACCATTCTCTCCACGTCTAAACCATCTCTGCTCTGGGTTTTTCTGCAAACATTCTCTTTTTGTTTGACTGAGAAACTCACAAGGATTAATGATAAAACAACCGCAAAGCCTCATGTTTATTAAGTCCTGTGCAAAACTCCTCCCTACATCACCTCTTTTGTCTGTTATTGCTCTATCATCTCACCTTCATCATTCCCCATTTGATTTGCAACCCATCCCTTGTCATCGCAGTCCCCGTTGCTTAATTCAAATTGAAAGTGACCTTTTTTCTGAAAAGAGGATGCACACGCGTTGACGCGGTGTGATGACACCCTTTACAAAGATGATTAGGAGATAGCACACACTTTTCACAAAGTGCACTTTCAGTTTTATGCAACACTGTGTGTGTTTCTATTTGTCCAGTGCTACAGGGCACAAAATGCAGCATCTTTCCATGGGGACATTTGGGTTGTTTTTTTGTCCATTATAAGCAAATTACCTATGATGCAGAGTCTAACAAAAACTCTCTGAACACATTAACAACAGCAATCTCAATTTCAAATGAACATTAGAGTGAAAAGTAGAATATTGGACATAACATTTTCCTATTTGAAAATTGCTGCTGGCACCCAAAACACTTCCATGCAAGAAAAATTCCCACTGAAAAAACTTTTAGAGGGTCTTGAAAAAGTGGTGACCCAACATGTTGGTGTTATTCCTCTTAGAATGAGGACAGATCAGTATTTAATACATTATGTAGAGACTCTTTTTCTAACCCAAAGCTTCCAGTTGCTTTGAGTAATCCTTTAATGTTTGTATGTTTTCATTTTGATTATCATTTATTTGCCATTCTGACCATACTGGCTCACTGACCAGTAAAGACCTGTACTTTCTCCGGAAACTTAAGAGATCCTGACCCACATCATGGGCACCATCTACATATCGACCGTCAAGAGCATCCTGTCCAACTGCATCACCGTCTGGTACGATACCAGCACCGTGTCCTCCTGCGACACCCTGACGCACATAATGAGAGGAGCAGAAATTATCCTTGGTGCCTCTCTCCTCTCCCTTCTGGAAATCTGCAACATCCACCTAGCCTGCAAAGCCTTACTGATTGCAGGTGACCACCCATCTCATAGCCTCATGGGCCTACTTCCATCAGGAAGGAGTTTGAGAAGCCTTCAGGCCCAAACCAACAGGATCAAGAACAGCTTCGTTCAACAGGATGTTGGGAAGCGCAACTGTCGCTCAACACGATGAGGACTGACATTTTAATTTGGCTCTGTGTCAGGCATTTATAGCAAAATTGACAAAGTTGACTGAAATAAACAATTATTCAAGTTTAATATGATTTGAATGTTTTTGTGAAAATAGAGTCCAAAGAGTTGGACTTTTTTTCTAAACAGCATGGCTACAACATGTGGTTCTCCCACCATCCACAGAGGAAAAGTAAGCCCACAGTATGATGTTACCGACACCATACTTTTACTGCGAGAATGGTATTGATTTGCAGTTCGTCGACAACCCAAGCAGTGTGTACAATTTCCTCTTGCATCTAAATCTCATGCAAGGTATTTTATTTTCATTTTATTCCCCATGTAATCTTTTTTGTCTGATTTTCTTTAAAAGTCAGCTTTCTGGAGTTTATGTGTAAAATGCATTCCTTTAGATAGAGTGGGTTTGAGTTATCTTTAACCAAGAATGGAATTAATCAGAGAAAGGGGCAGAACCTTACTGATGTGAAAGGTCTGTTGTGCTGCTATATTGTTTTTGTGCTGTTGTGCTGCATTATTGTTTCAGTTTTTTAAAGCAAACAAATTAATGCTTTTGGGGATCATCATGGCTAATCTATTTGTTGCATCAAGTGACACCAAGACAAAACAAAGAGGTTTGCCACTAAACTCTGATATTAAGCAGCATTAAGGTTTTTCATGCAGCCACAGTGGAGAAAAAAGGTGGACCAAAACAGAACCTTTATGTCAGCGAATGCACCTTTCAACAGCAATAATGCTATTTATCTGTCCAGACATTGGCTATACCTGTATATACGACTATATTCATTAGGGGGAAAAAACATGGCAATAACAATCAGAAGATGTACCGAACCATGATTTTTGTGTATTGTTTGTCTGACTTCACAAGGAATGACAGAAGGCAATCTGGTAAGCTGAATGCAGAAACATGCTTCTTGGCCCTAAAACACAACCAAACCTCCAGTTTGGCATTATTTGATGTAGGTTTATTATAGTAAATGAAAAGTATATTCACTTAAATAAGCAATAAGCAAAATTTAATTATTTTAGATAGAACTGAAGTTAATTTTGTGAAGAACTAAAGGTATCTTTTTAGATGTATTATGGTTAAATATCACACACTATCTCTCTGCGTTGTTCTCCAATCTCTTGTTTACATAGCCAGGTTGGCCGCGCCTGTGCGTACGTACATGCACTTGCACGTAAGTGCACATGAACAGCTGCCCCCTCCCTGCCCATAAAATGCCACCACCTGGCACAAAATGGCGGAGAGCACGCACCTCAGATCAAAACATTCTCTTGCTGACAGGATATTATAGTTATGAGTTAATTACTTCTTCATTAGACATGTTCCTCTGAAAGGTGATGCTGTTTTTCTGTGTTTTTTTTCCCTATGGAAATAGGCTCATATTCCCCATCTCATGGGTGAGATGGGGAAATGGGAGTGCTAGAGCGGATATAGAGAGAGGTGTGGCTTGATACACATCTTGCTTTGGTCTACAAACAGTGCTCAAGCACCACCTAGTGGTAAAAAATAATTTATTCCTCCATTAAATTTGTTTCTAAAAATATGCATTCTCAAGAACATATTCAAAGAATAAATATTAATTTATAATCAAGCAGCTGAGTGAATGGATTTTTTTTTTTTTTTTTTTTTTTTTTTTTTTCCCCCAGAGTCCTGTCTAGCAATGTGGCAATAAAAATTGATATCTTAATGCCAAATAGAGCTCGACAGATTTTACTTTCACAAGTGGAGCAAACAGCTTTCGCCATAATGCTCCGCTTGATTTGTGCGTGTAAATAGCTTTATTGTGATTCCTGCAGGGAGAATTTCAAATTATATGGACACTACAATGGGAAAGTAGGAGAGTAAAAGAAAAACAAGAAGAGAAAAAGAAGAGAAAGAAGAGGTGAAAGAAAGAAGAGATAAAAGGAAGAGAATGATAAAACTTCCTCTGTCTGCTCCATCACCTGGAAAGAGACACAAAAAGAACAGCACAACCAACAGACATAAAGCAACAGATACAATCGTGTAACACCTTGATACCATTGCTAAATCATATGTATTATTATTTAAGCTGACATGTGTAATGTGATACCTAAAAAAAAAAAAAAATTGAATGGATTTAAATGTATATGGCTTTACTTATAAGTGTATCTCTAAAGTTTTTCCCGAGTATGGAAACACAGCCCAGTTATCACAACTTGAGCAAAATGTGTTATGCTGCTAAGCTGTAATGTCTTTGATGTAAAAGAAGAACAAAGTAACCACATCTAATGATGATCCTTCATCCATCTTTACAAACACTCACAAATGGAGAGAAAATTGTGAGCCTTTTTTGTATTTCTCTCATTGTCAGAACCCTGACAGGGTGTAATTGAAGAAAACAAAAAACCTCAGAGAGGAGAATGTTGTTTTTATATTACCATGATAAAGTGTTACCTTCAGTGCTGTAGGCGGGATAGCAAAACAGAGAGAAAGATGAATGGAGAGATAAGAGGACACCTAACGAAAAGGCAGGAGAGGGAAGAGACAGATGATGCTTTAGTGTATCGTTCACCAATCTGCCTCAGTGGAATGAGAATGTGTGCGTTAGAGTCCAACACTTTGTGTGCCAGCACGAGTGTCTGTCACACAGGAGGTTTTGAGTGTCTGGGACCAAACTGAGCTGAATTAGGATGTTAATTGGAAGGGTAGGATTGCAAACAGCACCCAAAGACTTCATCATACAACTATATAGTTTTTAACACCCTCCGCACTCACAGAGCAACAGTGACAACCCTAAAGTTCCCATATTTAGGTTAGTATTGTGGTTTTCATGAGTGAGTCGTTCCAATAAACAAAACATTTGAGTGAACAAACTGAACTGAAACACTACATCAACCGATTCCTTACTTTATCAGTTCAGCTCTCTGTTGTTACATTATTTTATTTTAATCCATACTTTTAGTTTGTATTTCAATTCCAACAGCAAACAGGCTTAAATCAGAGGCAACTTGACTTTTGTTCAGTTCTTTATGAAAACGTTTCGACACCTATACGGGAGTCTTTGTCAATTCTGGTGGCTCATACTTGCGTGATGTGCCTGGTAAATAATTTTCTTTGATGTAAGGGACCCCTGGCCACTGCTTGTAAACATAATCTATGTACTCTTATTTTTTTACTTGATCGTCCAAATTTTTACAAATTATGTTCTGAAACACACAAAAAATGCAACTGTGCTAACCCCAAGCTAATGCTAATGCTAATGTTAGCCTGGATCACTGAGTCAAGCAGAAAACTAACTTTACATCCCATGAAAGTATTAATTCAACATGTTTATATATAAAATAAAACATCTTAGAGACCATTCCACATGGTGACAATCAAAGTACAATGTTATTTAATTTTCTCTCAGTCTCTTCACATATGAGGTGGTTATTCAAAAATTAGCAAAACATCAATGAAAAAGAAATGTCTGAAACTTCTGCAATGGACTTCTGGCATTTCTAACTTCTGGCATTGATTTGGAATATGGTGGTGCCCCGTGACTGCAGATGGGTCCCTTCTCTTTCGGGGTAGTACTGTTTTTATTTATTCACAACGTGAACAACTCTCGAGCGGCTTCATTCACAGAGTGAACGAAGGAATCAGGCCAGGCTTTGTTCACAGCATTAACAAACGTAGCAGCCAGGCTTTGTTCACAGCATCGCTCGTGCTGTGACTCAGCCTTTGATGCCTTTGTCGCGGCGTGAACGAACAAAATAACGAACACCCCTGATTTGTGCAGTTATCGAATCATACTGAAAGTGGCACTGTGTGATTTACTAGCATACTAAACCAATTGACTGAGCTAGGATAGATAATCAATTTTTTTAGGAAATTGATAATTTTCTGACAAAATCTGGAATCAAGTCACAAATTTTTCGATCCAAAAGTTGATTTTAGAGATGTACATTTTCCATTTTCCATCTGAGCTTACTGACTTCCGGTTTCTAGAACTTTAAAACAAGCTAAGGAGAAAGCCTGAAAAGTCTGTCTAATCTTCATTACCTGTTATTAACTATAAAGGAATAAAATAGACAGCTAAAATTCTATAAATGTCACAGTGTTACTAAAGCCATGCTTTTTGCCCATTTTAAATGTAACGGGAACAGTTTTCATCATTAGTCAGAGTCCGAAGCAGGTATGGTGAGACACAAAATGGACTAAAAACAGTAAGAAAGTTATGAAACTTTTCTGCTGAGAAATGGAGAAGTAACAAAGTAAAATCTCGAAGCACCAGCTGACTTCGATAGCCTTTTCTCCTTTTCTCAGCCATTGCTGCCACTAAATTAAATTCTGATCAATGGAAAAGCCTCATTATCCCTACTGCCTGCAATGCTGTGGAATTGATCTTTTTTCCCAGTGGACCAGCAATACAATGTGTTATTACAGAGCTCTGGTCAGGATGACCGGTCTTTTCAGATGTAGCTTGTGTATCATCAGAAAAGCACCACTTAAATGTTCCAAAGAAATAAAGTTCTTCACTGCCAACAAAAACATTATCACATTTTTTTAAACAATGAACCCTACATTGCTGTGAAAAAAGTATATGCCCTCTTTCAACTTTAATTTATTCTACACACACGTGTTACAGATGATCGAAACATTGATCATATCATGCAAAGCAAATATGCTATTCAAATATATATTCAAAATATATGCAAATTCAAAAACCTTTTTTTTATTCCGATTTGATTTGCTGAAGGAGGTAAAACGCTATTCAAACCATTATGCCCTATGTGAAAAGCAATTATCCTCTCTTGTTAAATCATTAAATATGTTATGAACAACATTTTTTTTTTAGTCTAACTTTATGAGCAGGACCCATGGCTACTCTGTAGAATCGGGAAATGGCCTCAAGAGAACTTCTCTGACAACATGAATAAGGCGAAAGATCTTACAAAGCAACATATCATGCTCTGTTTCAAAGAAATTAGAAAACAGATTATAAGCATAGTCACTTACATCTATCAGTCAACAGTCCAGTCATTTTTAGGACTCCAGTGAACCACGGTGAAAACTAGAATCCACCAATGAAGAAAACCTGGGACACAGTACTGAGTATCAAAATGACCATTGCCATTGAATTAAATCAAAACTACTTCTATAGCAAAACTCATCCTCAAAGAACCCAGAATAACATACAAAGCGTCAACTCCCTCAGCTTGAGTGAGTGTTTATGATTCAGCAATAAGATGTAGACTAGAGAAAAATAACTGGACAGAATTTCAGACAATCAAAGATGGTGGTGGTAGTTTGATGGTCCTGGGCTGCCTCCATGCTTATTCAGGAACTGTACGACTTGCCCTACTTTATGGAACTATGATTTCTGCTGCCTAGGAGAAAGATGGGATGGAGAATGTGTGCCCATCAGTTTATGACCTTAAGCTGAGCCACACTTGAGTTATATAGTAGTATATATAACTCTATATAACTCATAAGTTATATAGAGTTATATAGTAATCTGTTTAAAAGGCTATGATGTGAGCATAAACATGCTGTTCACACTCAAAAGACCTCCAAATGTGTCTGAATTAAAACAGTCCTTCAAAGAAGAGAAGACCAGAATCCAACCACGGTGATGTGAAGGGAAGTTAATATGTCAATATGTTTCGGAAACAGGGCCACGCCTCAACCACACCTCTAAATACCAGCAGCCAACCTATAACCAGATCACTCATCCTTCTCAGTCTGTTATGTTCCCTTACCCTCAATCCATCATGTTCATCACTCTTCCTCTCCATTCAACCTCACATCATCATCCCTTTTCCTTCCCTTCAATCCATTATTCTCATTCCCTTTCCTTCCCATCATCATCATCCCTACTTCCTCAATTTTCTTTTTTTTTTCATCGCAGGTCCCATCTGGGGGGGGGGGGGGTCCTAAGTGGGGGCGGGAAACCTTACCCAGAAGACGTCACTCCCACACTGAGTCTCATAGCCCTAGTCTGCCAAACCATCTCTTCTGATGACCTCACTTCCAGAATCATTGAACCCTTCAACCTCTTTCTTCAATAAATATTTAAACCCATTACCTATGTGGCATGGTCCTTCTTAGTGAAAGACTCATTAGCAGTGTTTCTCAAACACTAGATGTCAGTTGGTTCAAAAGGGTGGCTTGGCCACTTATTAGGTTGGTCTATGGCCATTGCTTTCTGCTTATCCAAGATTAGGTAGTGTGGTAAACTGATTTAGGAGGGAAAACCAGATGTCCCTCTCCTTAACAGTACTCTCCAGCTCAATTTTTGGGGAACCCAAAGGCATTTCCAGACAGAAAGCAAAACATTGTCCCTCCAGCATGTTATGGGTCTGCCCCGCGGTCACTTCCCAGCAGTGCGGTCACTTCCCAGCAGTGCGGTCACTTCCCAGCAGCACGTTCCCTGAAAAAAAACTCGCAAGCAAGGTCCCCTGGAGGATCCTGACCACATATTTGAACCATCTCAGCTAAATCCTTTTGATACAGGCGAGGCACAGCTCTACTTGAAGCACACCCTGGATCATAAAGCTCCTCTGTCAGTAAGAATCTAATTTCAACAACTTGTATCCAGTTCTCCCCCCCCCCCCCAAACCCCAAGGGAGCAGTCCACCCTAGCTCAATTTTTTTTAAACTCGTATAAACTTATTTGGTATTTGGTAAGTTGGCAGCAACTGAAAAGCATGAGGGTCCATACACACACACACACACACACGCGCACACACACAAACACACACGCACACACACAAAAATCACGTTGGAGTACAATAAACATTGGTGAGAGCTAAGAAAGAAAAATATGGGTACTTTTAGGCAGATGGAGTGACAGAAGTGTCCAGGGGAAGGCTTGTTTAGAAACCACCTGCTTATCATCTGTCGACCCCTAAAGGGGCCGACAGATGATAAACCACTGGGACAGGAGTGCCTAGCAGCTTTACAGCACACAAACATACACACACAAACACTCAGCATTGGAAAGAATATGTGACTGCAGGCTTATTGGGGGAGGGATATAAAAAAAATTTGGTTTTATGTATGCATCGTTATCTTAAAATACACACACACAAAAATAAGTGATTGTAAAATGCTTAAGCAAGCACAAATGGGAACCGTAAACACAAAGTAGGGAGAGAATGAACAGAAATTACATAAATATATTGCTTCTATTTTTGAAAATGACAAACTTGAACAGTGTGGAGAAGAAAGAGTTTAGAAGTGGTGGGAGAGGTAAAGTAAAACCAAGAGTCAGAGTTTAGCCAGCTCCTGACCAGATCCTCACAATCAAAAGCAAACAAATAATTCACAATACACCTTAGAGCTGTAAAAGGCATTTTAGGTTTTCGAAAATAAGAAAACAAATTTAACTTACGAATAAGAAGATAAAATAACCTTTTAATACAAACTGTAACTGTTCAGCTGATCACTAATATGTCAACACCTATCAGAGTTAATAGATAATAATAGGGATAATAAGATTTATTCATATAACACTACTATTGATGCTTGTTTTACTGCCATTTTGTGTTGTGAATTTAGTGCTTGATTTTTTGTCTGTGAATCTTCTGCCAAACGTTTATTTTTTAAACCAAATTGATTTTATTCTATTTCAGATTCTATTTCAGATATTATCGTAGATGAGGAACCTCACTTCAGACAAAATACTCATTCATAAATCCTCATATTTTCTCAATTGTCACTTTTGTAATGTTGGCTTACAGTGGTATTTGTATCATTCCTTTGAAAAAATTGTTAATAATTTTTAATAGTCTGAATTATATAGTAAATCAGACTTAATGGTTACCCCACCCCCAAATCCACTTTTTTTGCCAACAGACTGTTAATGTGGTTGTCTTATAGTGCAGTCTACATATTTTGGTCATAATTTTTGAAAGATTGGGGCATACTTGTTGAAATCCTGCTTTTGTCTAAAATCGTGAGTGTGGCGCCCTCCTAGGGTTAAACGGTAGTCTTGTATTGAATTTCGACTAAACATTGTTATCCTGATTTAGCGACGTCGGTAGCTCTGCTGCTGTAGGTTATAAAAGCAGCTCTGTCTTAAAAGAGCACACTTTTTTTTTTCAGGTGAATATTTTTTGCTGGCTATATTTTATGTAAATATTTGGCTGAAATTTGGTTGTTTTTACATGGGTAGCCAGCTGAGCGTGATTGAGATCAGCACCTGGCACCATTTCACTTCTTTAAAATGAGATTGATTCAATCTTCTTCCTGAATTAAACAATCAAAATGGTTACAACCTCCAAATCTACTCTGAGCAAAGTCTTAAATATCTAAGTCTCCAGTAAACGACACAATCACAATATTACACAATGTCATTTTGTCTTCTTTGAGTGATCATTTAAAATTATATTAACAGTTAGATATCTTGCTGGTGGATCACCTCCAAATGAATTCGCTGTATACAATTACAACCTATTTTATTTAGGTAACTAAAGTAACCTCTGACTCTGACAACCAGTGCCTCACTACAAACTTCCCCACTCGTCTCTGCCACCTGCCTCCATAGTGCCACAGGGAAACTGAATAAAGCATGGTCAGGGATAGTATTACCTGCTCAACTAGGATATGTCATTTATTTTAATACCCCCCATGGGACTGTCAAGTTGGACAGGAACTAGCTGTCACATCTAAATTATTCACTCACACTGGTGAATTGCAGTTTTTTTCTTGGTATTACTGTTTGTTTTTTTTCTTGATTTGCTCCAAAATATTTAGAAGAAATCAAAAAGGTTATGTTTTTATTTTACTACAGTAAAATCCAGAAGTTACAATCACCTGTCTGATCCCAGAGTGCTCACTTCACGATTTAGGTGGGATAGTTTTCATATCATGCATGTAGCTGGTAACTGAAAGTCCTGAAGGCTCTAACTGGACTAACTTTTATAAATGACTGATGGTGTTAGACATGACATATGATAGAGCCAGATTAGACTAAACTAGAATAGATGTAAATGGTAAATGGACTGAACTTATATAGGGTGACACAATGCTAGCGACTATCCACTGGCAACATGCTTATCCAGGACAAGTGAATTCTGCAAATCCATGGCTTGACGCAACCTGCTAGGTTTCCTTTTTAACCATTATGTATGTATGATTTATTAAATTGACTTTGTAAAATGTATTGAGATGTCTTGAGTCATGTGTTGTGCATTAGTACTAAATAAATGTAATTGAATGTGTAGAAGATACAAATTTACCTGAGGAGGTAGCCACTTACATCTTTAAAGTGCTTCACACCTTCTCTATCGTTCCAAGACCACATTTATTTTACTAAGTATCCAAAATGGAAGCACAAATACATACATAAAACTGGTGAAAGCTTCTTTAGGTCTTTTATAGTAACATGTTGGTCAGCCCAGTGAGCAGTGTCTTTAAAATCTTTTTTACAACTTACTTCAAATGAAGAGAGGTAAACAGAGATAAAATTACATGTTTTTTTTAACCCGGTTCATATAATAATCACGTTTCATTTAGCTGTCCATTGCATGATGATAGCAACTGATTAGGACATAGCATGAGTTTGCTAAGATAAAAGCTATAACCCTTAGTAAACACTCTATAATACTGGCAGTCGGGGTATGACTAGTTTACCTAATTGTAAACTAGTGGCCCTAATGCCAAAAACTCACTGATTTACTCCTGTTATGTGTCTTTACAGAGAGAAAAAAAAATCATACATCTAAAAAATTTATAAAAATCCATTAGGATTTTCTAGGTCAGTAAATTATTTTAGATTTTGAACTACTGATGACGTGGTTGTTAAAAAATAAAAATCCTTTTAGATTTACTCAACTTTAGCATCATTAGCACTCTTTAACAGCTAAAGAATTTGCAGTGTTTGCAGAAAGTTCATATGTTGTCTTCTCTTATGTATTGCTACAATGTAAAAAATATTATTTCAATGTGTGGGTGCTTTGTAAAGACCTTTGTAACATAGTGTTTATTAATTGTCTCTGTCAACACAAAAGGCCAATAACTCAAGTACAACGTCTTAAAATCCCAATCACACATACTGGTGATCAAGTTTAAAGTACTAATGTCCCTATCCTGGGCCAACTTACATCACATTACCAACACATTATTAATGCTAGATGTTACAAAGTTCATATTTACTGCCTGGTTGCAATGGTTTCTCAAACAGACTCATAAAGAACATGGTGAAACTGAGCAAAAACGGAAATGCGATATCCCAACATCATTGTTTTTAAAACCTGATGGTTGTTGTATTTTGCAATTAATTTGAATGTGAGGACAAGACAGGCCCTTTATTCCACTAAACCATCAAATGTGCTTCATCCGATTATAATCCTTCTTCCGAACAGCCTTTGCAGCACTCCACCACAGACTTCAAGCGTCAGTAGGAGACACATCACCAGCCTCTTCTGTCGACAATGAATTTACGGATAAGACAGGCTCGATGAAATAGAGAGCCGAATTTGATTTGAGATTTATTCTGTCTTATGAAGTCTTGCAGCTCTGATAGCCTATGGCCACGTTTGTCTGTGGTATGAGTAAAACACCACATGAATTCAAATTCATTGTGTAAACCTCATCGTCTGTTGTCAATTTGAAATTCTCACATATTTAAAAATGTGGTGTTACTCCAGTTTATACTTTAAATGGGGAAATGTTTATTGAAATCAGACGTTTTAGAGCATATTGTTAAATGTTCTTGTCAGATTTAAAGTGCAGCTTACAGTTTGAACATTTTCTGTAATTCAGCATCCTCTTCCTTGTTCTGTATGACTTTCTTTCTAAGCTATTAAAGCTACATCGACTTCTTGAGGAACATATTGCATTCACACACATAATCGCAAAATACAGTCACTCTGAGCAGAATACTAAATGGCCTTGCAGTGCAGTGACAGTACTGCAAAGCCATCATTTATGTGTGTATTTGTTTGGAAACAGTAACAAATGAAAGCCAGCATGTTGTAAGGAGAACTGTTAAATGCTGCAGCTTTAAATCTTTAACAAAAGCTTGAAAATACTTCACATTGTGTTGTTGAATATGAGTTTTGTGGAAGAAGATAAACAAAACCCACTGCTAAATACATAGATTATGTAGGCTAAAATTAAATTGAAATAACACATTTTTATAATCTAAATATACATTTTAAAATTTGTGTGAATTATTACTCATTTAAATTGTATTTTTCTGACTCATAAAGTATTTAATGAGATAGCCTAATTACATCACATTAATAAAAAAATACTTTTTTTAAGGTCTATTTGCTCTGTTTGGTTGAACCATAAATAAATTCTGTCAGTTATGATGCAGCTCTTCTGTGAACCAGCTCATTGTCATTCCTGGAGGCCCTTTAATACTAGACCAAAAACCTGGTTCCGCTAACACAGAAACATTAATTTATTGATGTCGCTACTTGGCTAATCTGTGACAGGATATCCCCATGATTTGCTGATCCCCATTCATAACCACTTACTTTTTATTCCAAGCACAGTATTTACTAGTATTGCCATCAGCGACATTGCATTTTTCTCGATACTATATTTGTATGTATTTCACCTCTTCCCAAAGCAAATTGATAAGTAGGGTCTCTCCTCGGGAGTTTTGTTCTGCAGGACTGTTAAAAGGGAGCTTTCCTATGCACTCTCAACATCTGCTTTCTGTATGTTTAGTACAAGGGAGTGAAAAGACAGACTGTGATAATAAATAGATTAATCTTCTTAGCTGAGTTTGAACAAACTGAAACGACATATGCCTTCGGAAATGTGTCACTTAAGCCGAACTGAGTCATAATCTGACTGAATCTAAATGTAACTGAAAGGACTGAAATTAAATGGCTAGATTTGGTTTTAATTTCACTGAAATTTAGGTATTTCTTTAGATCGGATTTAAGCTTTCTTTCAGTATAGTATCCATTTACAAGAGTTGTTTTCATTTAGTGCTCTATGAAGTAAAATGTTTAAGCTTAATGTGAAAAACAGTACAGAGGAGAAAAGCATCCCCAATGACCCCAAAAAGTAGGCTTTGCCAGCCCACCAACAAAAAATTCAGTGTTTGCCCACAATCTGGTGTTATGCCATCACACCACGGCTAAATTGTGTTAATTTCGAACAGAATGTGACATGGGGAAGGATTAAAATTGGGTTGTGAGAAGAAGAGTTTCTGGCTTGGACGGCCTCCCTCTTAGCAGAGTGCCTGCTGTAAACCCAAAGCACTCCACCTACAAAGGTCAGAGCACTCCTTGCAGAGACCTTTTCTATTCCTGCAAGCTACATAGAACAGTAGTGTCTGCTTTTCTCCCATGGGGCTCCTGAGGAGAGGGGGGCTAACGAGTCACCCCTGCAAGCCACATGGAAGCCACTCTTCACACTTTTTCCAGACTTCCACTTCTTCTTCACCGTTTCTTCCTGCTTGAGACAAATGAAAGAAGGAGGCTGGACTGAACCATGAGGCCTCAAGGGCCTAAAGTCTTTAAAATTAGCGGTGAAATCCGCTAGCCAAAATGCTATTAGTTTCTGGTAATTTCTGGTTCCGGACATTCACAAAAAGCCGTTTTCAAGCATAAAGCTTGCTTGGTTTCGCTCCGCCATCGTTCCATAGTGCTATGAGCCTTATTCCTGCATTAATATGGAATATTAATGTTGATTTAAAGGCGTTTTGGTTAACTTTAGGAGTAACCGGTTTTAGCGACCGATCGCCACTGCGACCCCTAGCTCCCGGAGGTAGAATCGCATTAATAAAATCAGCCGTCCATTAAGTAAATGATTTTACTGAGCAAATCATTCTTTAAAATAATATTTCCTCACATAATGTTTTGTGTAACTCGGGATTTGCATTGTGAATGGGTTGAAACACACCTCTCCCTGGCCCCCGGGCTACGGTGGTGCCGCTGGCGAGGCCCCCTTCTCTGGGTGGGGCTTTCGGGGAGCGGGGGTGCCTATTGGAGTCAGTAGGGGAGCTGGCTCCCTGGGATAGCTTCCCAGTCATTTGCTCCCCATCCCCGGACTCCTCCCTCTGCCTGCTCCATCACGCCGCCACACATGTAGGTCCTGGGGGAGGGGGCGTTACTGGAGGTTGCCACTTTCTGGTGACGCCCCTCTCCCCAATTTTATCATGCATCTTAGACACTTTCACTTCAAACATTTTTCACATCACACACTCATGTAGGCCATGGTAGGGGGGGGGGTGGGGGGAAGACGTCTGGGGCTGGGGGGGGGGGCTTATGTTGTGTGAGCCTCACCTCGGACGGCTCCCTTCACCTCCTCTCCCACTTAGACATTGAGGGTTCTGGGCAGTCGCCCGGAGGGGGTGCGCTGGCAACAGCGTCCTTTCGGAAGGGGGGTGGGCTGTGCCGTGCATCCCCTTCGGCGCTCCCAGTTTTTAAACGCACTTGAGAACAACATGCAACAACACAACATCTGAGCAGGCGTAGGGAGGATCGGGGTCTTCTGCACACCCCCGTTCTCCGATGGCGGCAAGGAGTCTGGGGCCTGGAGGAGGTGCGGGCCACTGTGTCCGGGGTCTTGGCGGGGGGCTGAGGTGTGTAGTCAGCGGCTTGCCAGGTCTGGGGCTGATGCCTCCGCTCCCCCCAGGAGGGGCGGGGGGCAGGGATGGCAAGGGTAAGGTGGGGAAGGGAGGGGGTTTATTAGGTATTTAGGGGGTGAGGGGGGCTCTGGCCGGGTGGCTCGTGCGGGTCGTGTTGGCCCGCCCTCTTGGGGGGGCCCGCTCCGGGGGGCGTCTGGTCCGGGGCCGGGGGTCGGGCACAAGCAGTCGTATAGTCGATTTGGGGGGACCCCCCCCCCTCTGGTCAGTGTTGGATGTGAGTGTTATGTGGGAATGTGTGTACAGCGTCTTTTTTTTTTTTTTTTTTCGTGTGGTGAGTGGGGCACAAGGGAGGGATGGTGTGAATGAGTTTTCCTTTTTTTTTTTTTTTCCTCCAGGTATGGGTGTGGTCCGCTCCCTCTCCCAAGAACATCTCAAGTCTCCGCTAGGTGCGGAGCCCATCCCCCCACGTCCTGCCCTCCTCCATTTCGTTGGCGGGCGCCTTGGCCCTCTGGCGCATTGGTTGGCTTCGGGTTTGGGGCGGGTTCCCGGGCGTGCGCCGGCCCACTCCCGGCGGCCTCTTCGCGGGGCCTGGCCCCCCGGGGGCCGGCCGGGGCCCCCGTCGCGGGGGCGGGGCGCCCCTGGGGCCTCTGGCCCTCAGGGCCCATGGCCGGGACCACTTCAGCGGGGCTAGCTGCCGGCGGAGCCAACGGGCTCGTCCTCGCGGCTCTTGAGGGCGTCGGCATTGCGGTGGCTGGGGGATTTCCTCGGGGTCGTCTCTGCTCCTTCCTTGGGGGGGGGGGGGGGTTGCAGATATCCTGTGTCGGCCCCTCCTGGGCGACCTGCTTTAGGGAGTCCGGGGTTACGGGTCCCCTGACGCCTGCCTCTGTGCTCGGGGAAGGTGGGTCTTCGGTTCTCCACAATCACTATCAAGCTATTTCTGGATAATTTTCACCTAAACTAGTGTACTCTCACATCTCCCACAGGTGCTGGGTCCCAGGTATTAAGTGTTCACTTATATACAGTAATCTTATAATTTATTTATTTATTTATGTTCTCTCGCTTTCTTTTTTCAAGTATCACATTACACATGTCAGCTTACATAATAATATATATGATTTAGCAATGGCATCTAGGTGTTATTCGATTGTATCTGTTGCTTTATGTCTGTTGGTTGTGCTGTTCTTTTTGCATCTCTCTTTCTAGGTGACGGAGCAGACGGAGAAGGTTTTATCATTCTCTCCCTTTTATCTCCTCTTTCTTTCACCTCTACTCTTTTTTTTCTTCTTTTCTTTCTCTTTCACTTTTTGTTCTTCCTTTACTCTCCCATTGTCATGTCCATATAATTTGAAAGAAACACATTCCAAATGTTCTGAATTAGGCTAATTTAACCTCAATTCAAATTCTTTAAGATGAACTCTGGTTCTTTAACTCAAACAAAATGTTATTTCATCAAATAACGTTTAGTTTACTCGGGATTCACATTGTGAATGGATTGAAAACATGCCAAATGTTGTTCTAAATTAGTTAAGCTAATTTAACTACATTCTATGCTTTTTGAATCAGATCTGCAGTGAACAGGATTCACTGAATTATTCTGATTATGAATAAAACCACTTTTGTTTTGTCTTTTGTTTTGTTTTTGCATGTAAATAGTTCCTTAGCTTAGTTTCTTTTTATCTTCATTTTGCTTAGTAGTTTAGTTAAGTTTCACCAGCCTAGTAGAAGCTAATCAAAATATTGTGTTAATTCAGATAAACAGCATTACAATTTCTGGATGTTCATTTTATTTTTGTTATTAAATTCTTAAACTTGAAGAAAGTTGTCACTCCTTTATTCTGTGTGTGTGCAGAGTTTGCTGTTAAAAGATCGCTAGTGCTCAAATTCATCCCTTTAAACCATTGTCCTGTTATCAGCTTAAGAGCTGATTATCACCACACAAAATACTTAACAGACAGAGCGTTATTTATTAAACATTAAATAACTTTAAACAGTGTATAATTGCACAACACTGGATTCAATCATTCTAAAGTGAGATTCTGAGATAATTCTGCTCTATGAGTGAGCGTGTTGTAATTTTTCACCAACTGATTTCCTGTGAAAAGTTTATAGAGGTTTAAAAAGTGTGCTCTACCATTGTGTTTGTGTTTTTGTGTGCTAAGAAGCATGTTGTATTCAAAGAAACCGTTTTCAACATCTGCCCCTCTTGCTATTGTACATCTCTATCTTTCTGTCAAGGTTTATTTCTCTGTGGGTGTGCGCCATCAGTGCCCTATCTTCATTGTCAAGGTCGAACTACACTAAGCATCTTAAACACTCACAGACCATGCGCTGTCAAACTTACAAAAAAAAAACAACAACCTCTTTATCCAGTTACACCCACACGGTTGACCCGATGCACAAAAACTATGCAGGCAAACACGCTGAAACTCACCTCGTCATGACTCCTAATCAAACCACTGAATGGAGCCATTGAAAAGTCAGTGATTTCGATTTATTCAAACCATTTCATAACAAGCCTTGGTCTCATTCTTTTCTTACAGAAACTTCGGCATTCAGGTGCAGAATGACAGGGTCGTCCAGGCAGAGTGTGGGTTTATTGTGCAGAGCAGAAGAAAGGATCATTTATTTCAAGGACTGCTTACCTGAACCATCACAAGTGACGCCTTGCCTCTATGGAAAGAGGTTCACTCTAAGGACAAAAAGTTAAAGCTCTTGGAAATGATTTTTGCAAAGGAAAGTGAGGTTAAGTAAAAGGAATGGCGGACCACATATCAGTACTGTTAGAAAATACCCATATATTTAGATGTAAGGGCTTGTTTCCAACCTTTTTGGCCTATTTTATTTAACACTAAAATATATGTAAACAGATAACAGAAAAGAATTAAAACATTTGTGTTACATTTTGAGACTGAACGGTTAGGTTCGAAATCCTAAAGATTTTAGGATTTCAAACATTACTGTAAAATCCAACAAAAGAATTAAAAATTTGACAACAACCTTACTTCAGAGATCAGAAATCAGACACGCCGTGAGTTGTAATGAAAAGATATGTTACAGTAGACAGTAATTTGATGAGATACAAAACAGTATTTCCCTACCATACTACAAGGGTCATGCCCTGCTGTTTGGCGCTATTTAGCCTTTCTAAATAGAGCCAGATCGCATCTTGATCTATTTCTGTCTCTAGGCACAAGCACCTGGGGCATCACCCCCACTCTGTGCCGGTTTCTGCCTGCTGTGGGGTATGTAGGAATTGGTCACAAGAAACTACGGCAATAAGTGCGCTCGACTAACAAGTCCGTAGAGAGTCCACGCTGCTCACATTTTGCGCACATTTCACCCAGGTGTGCAGGATCCTTATCTGTCTCCTAAGCTAAGTCATCGCTCCTACTTTCAGCTCAGAGTCACTTGGGTTGGTGCGCAGGTAAACTCCCACTCCCACCAGGAGAGAGAACGCTCTGAGTCGTGACATATTTTTACCTACCTTGGTAAACACATCTGCGTTTTGTAAACACACCCAGTTTCTGAGGATGGCTGCATTAAACTCCCACGGAATCGGGAGCACTGAACGTCTATGAGCCACACAGACATCGTCGGAGTCTATTCTGATGGGGCGTACATTAAAGAAATAACTGCTTAAATGATCAAGTAGTTCTCCCCAACAGAATTTGTGTTGCTTGTGTCGGTAGTGTGAGATCTAACGGGATACATGCGTCCCTTTCTGTTGTATGTTACAGTTAACTGATTTTTATTGCTGCCCTTCACTATAACATTCCTACTCCATACTATTCCATACTATTAGTATATCCACTCGTCAGAAAATACGGCATTCTTTGCTCCTGCTTTAGTGTGCAGTTAGTGTAAGGTTCAGTTTAGTAAAGTTTATTATTGTAATGTCTTTTCTGTTATAGACAATAGGGTGCCTATCAGCTTGCTCTTTATTTTTCGGCCTGTTATGTTACATGATGCGAGTGTTGGAATCCAAAGTCTCATTCCTTGTTTATACCCAAAAAATTGGTGAATAAAGTTGATTCTGATTCTCATAAATACCATTGGTGTCATGGTTTGATCTGTTTTAGTACTGCACAGCACTTTTGGTTGACCGAGCAGTTTTTTTTTTTTTTGTTCTACATGGTTGAACAAAAATTGTGCTATTGCCATACTGTAAAAACAAAATCTGTTGAGCCTTGCAAAGTAAACATCACTACTACTAGTGTGAGTGTAAATATTGCAGTGAACAATGTGGCGTACTACTAAATTGTACATGGAACTCTTTCAAATAGAGCAGGTGCTTGTGGGGTGGTCTAATAAATCGTACCACAAACCCCTGTGTGACAGTTTACTGCTACTAGCTGCAGCCTCTTTTCAAAACCTGAATGCAACCCCTTCTATCTATAAATAACAGGAGCATGAGGCTAATACCCCATCCTTGCCAGAAATACTTTGGACTCTCTTCCTCTCTGTGTCTCTCCTTTTGTTCCATCCCCTTGCATTTTCTCTCTCTGGTGTTTCAGCAGGTAAAAAGCCTATTTCTCTGCTCCCCTAAGGGAACACTGACCTAACTGTCGGTGCTCCCCGGAGCTCCAGCTAACTCTGCAGACCCATTTGTCAACGTTGACCCTGAAATCGTCCCTCTTCCCATCCGTTTCTGTTCATATTCCAGTCCTACCTGTTTTCTCCCTTGGCTATTTTTAAAACCTTCTCACATGTCTTGCTTTTCTTCCAAAAAAAAATGAGAAAGCACCAAAGGCTTGAATGGACAGGATGAAAGGAAAAGGACAGGACAGAAAAAAAAAAGAGAGAGGGACACAAATAAGGGTAACCTCCTCAAACAAATTATCCTAAACCAGAAGACATTACATTCTAAAATAGGAACATCTTGCTATACTCATCAACATTTTCATTTAACTTTCACTCCCCGCATAATGTTTAAGATGTCATTCACCACAATGAACCTAAGGCAAATTATCTCCTGACTCCACAGTTCCTTACAGCTCAAGAAGAATTTTAGCATCCCTCAGCAGCTTTTTTCCCCCTTTCAGAATCTCAGGCCAAATTGCCATTGCGTCTGTTTAGTCTCAACTCTCACAAACCTAATTTCCAGCTGCAGCTGCCAGATGTACTTAACTAAAAAGCTTTAAATCCACTGTAGAGTGTTTTGCCAGCACCAAACTGCCGATTTATGAATTTATTGGCCGATTATGAAAATCTAAGGAGCAGTATATGAAATGAAGACATTTTCCTAGGGAGGATAAGCCAAACTTTAATACAATAAGCTGTCAGTGAGTGGTGGTCAGTATTGACTGTAACTGTTGTTAAAGTCAAAACTGCCTGGGGGATCCTGGTATGTCAAATATTGAGTAATCCATGACATGAGGCCTACATGAACATTTGTGGCTTGGTAATCAGGGAGATTGCAAATTATTGTGACACATTTGGCACTACAGTTGTGATCTTGTCAGTTTTTAAGGCCATGGCTCAAATCTAAAATCAAAAAAGGATCAATTACTTAATATGGATGGCATTAAATTGGTTAAAAAAAAAAACTTGGTGTTATTTTTTACCACTACATGTCATTTAAATCCCATATTAAACTTGTTTCCATTGTTTCCTTTTTTACCTCTATAATATTACCAAGATTAGAAATATTCTGTCCAGGAGTGATACTGAAAAACTAGGTTGTGCATTTGTTATTTCAAGGCTATCAGGACTTCCACAAAATGCAGTTCAAAGCCTTCAGCTGATCCAAAATGCTGCAGCAAGAGTTCTGATGAAAATCAACAAGAGGGATCATATTTCTCCAATTTTAGCTTCCCTTCATTGACTTCCTGTTAAATCAAGAATAGAATTTAAAATTATCCTTCTAACGTATAAAGCCCTTAATAATCAGGCTCCCTCATATGCCAGAGCTCTGATTACCCCGTATGTTCCTAACAGAGCACTTCGCTCTCAGACTGCAGGTCTGCTGGTGGTTCCTAGAGTCTCTAAAAGTAGAATGGGAGGCAGATCCTTTAGCTATCAGGCTCCTCTCCTGTGGAACCAACTCCCAGTTTTGGTCTGTGAGTCAGACACCCTGTCTACTTTTTAAGACTAATCTTAAAACTTTCCTTTTTGATAAAGCTTATACAGTGGCTTAGGTTATTCTGAGCTATCCTTTTAGTTATGCTTCTATAGGCTTAGGCTGCTAGAGGACATCAAAATGTATTTTTCTCACTCCTACTGTTCCCCAAATAAGCTTTTGTTCTCTGTCATTTTTCTCTTCATAGTAGGTACACCTGATCTGGCGTTCTGTTAGCTGTGACATCATCCAGGGAGGCAGATCATCTGCCATCCCCATATAACATAGAAAGGATTCCTGGATCAATGGGTGCTTCTGTGTCTCTGTTCTGTCTTCTCTAACCCCCAGTCAGTCGAGGCAGATGGCTTGTCACACAGCCTGGTTTTGCTGGAGGTTTTCCTCCCTGTTAAAGGGGTCTTTTCCTCTCCACTGTCGCTTAATGCATGCTCGGTAATAGGGATTGCTGCAAAGCCACTGACACTGCAGATGACTGTCCACTGTGGCTCTACGCTCTTTCATGAGGCGTGAATGCTGCTTTTCAAGACTTGATGCAATCTGCTGGGTTTCTTTATATAGGAAACCTTTTGACCAATCTGTGATTTTATTGAATTTGAGGTGATCAGTATAGAACACAAATGTTTTGCATTTTTCGTGCATGATTCCTTTTGGCTGAACTTGCCAATATATGAGTGCAGGACTCTATACCAGCTACAACTTGCACTTGATGGAATGATTTACCGTCTGTTGAAAACCCCTTCCCATGTATCCTCTTATGCTGCTGATGAAGAATATTGCTGGTGTTTCCTGTTTTACAGTGAGACTGAAACTGATATTTGTGTATCTACACAGGGTAATTCTGCAAATTGACAAATTATCCTAGTGCAGATATGATAAATAATAATGTAGTAGGACGATCATGAAGGGAGAAGAGAAGAACCTGTGTTTGAGCCTTCACACTGAAGAAGATGAAAATTTGCCGAGATGCAGCAAAATCCAGTTGTTCTGGTGAGATCCTAGACACTGCAGGGCTGTCTTAATCCGGTGTGAATAGTGCTCGACAAATTGATTTAGGGTCACAGGGTTCTGTTTTTACCAGTTTTTGCCTAAAGTAATAGCAGTATGCAATTTAGGGAATTAATTGGACTCACAGTGGCTTTTTAGAGCAAAATCCCTATCGCTAATAGCCATACTAACAACTTAATGAAAAAGTGCTTTTTTTAAAAACAAAGCCCATCAGCCAGGCATGAGTTTTCCCTCTGTGCTCTTTTATTCTCACTCTCATGCGTGCTCCTTTCATCCCTTCTTGGCGGTTGCTCACTCTGAAGGAGAAAGCTGTTGAGTCATTCCTTCGTTGTCCCTATTCTCTTCCCACTATCATCGAAGTCAGCTTAATCCAACAACAGCACAATGCATAGAGCGAAGAGCTCGCCGCACTATGTCAGTTACATGATGAGACATGACACTTTAAGGACTACATATTAGGGACTCCGCAGTTAAATAGAACCGGGAGTGCTGAGACAAGTTGCAAAGTGACCTGAAAACCAAAAATAGTTCATCCCAAAAAGGCTGGCATCTGCAGCAGCATTTTACGAAAGAAAACGACGAGGGAGGATCTGGTGGCTGCCACTGAAGCTGTCATTAAACCTTCCGCGAACCATTTTGCTGTCATTTTGACTTTACAGCATGCTAAATCCTCCACAACATACGAGGTGTGTAAATCTAACAACATACAATACCGCCGTAAACGTGTGTTACGTAAGAGGTGTGAAAATGAGCTGATAAAGTATGAATACTCCACAACATTCACTTCCAGGGGCTTGAAAGCTCGCCATATTGTACAAAAGACACTCCTGTTTCTATTCAGGCTCGACAAAATCTCTAACTACTAATGGACACACCGCGCCATCCTTCGTTTTCAGAGGGAAAGTTTTAAGAGCAAAGTGCCAGAGGTACATTCCATAGACTGGGGTCAGAGAGAGACGAATAAACCATGAGTGCCGATAAAACATGAATAACGTCATTTTCCCAGAGAGCACCCCCCCCCCCCTCCCCCCCACGGTGCTTCCAGCTTGTTCTCTGCACTTGTTGTGTGATGCAGTCTTTTTTTTTCTCTATACCCGTCCATTCGTCTATCCTTCCACGCTCCTGCCCGTTAAGACCGCTGCTTCAGAACAATTAAGGTTGACTTCATGCTTCACGGGGCTTTCCATCATAATGGAGAGGCGAGTGGAACAAGAGAGGGGCTCATCGAAGGGATATTTAATTCATGTCACTCTTACTGCCTGCATCTCTACGTTCCCTGTCTTTTAGCACAGCTCACTGCCCCAAACATGGGGCATTGCCAGCTAAGACTGTGCTATTTGAAAACTAAAGGGAGCTACCAGTCCGTTTTAATGGAATTGTGTTGCTGCGGCAGAGAAGCTCCACTGTACTGTACGGAGGATGCCGTGAGCATTAAAGAGAACCAAGGCAGCCCCGATCTGACATGACTGCTTGGTGCAGAAACTGCAGATGAACAGTTCATTTCTGCATGGCCGTGACTTGCAATAAAAACATAAATATTTCTGAGTGTGTGAGTCTGTCGTTTTAAGTCAGAAGGAGATGTGGCAAAAAAAAAGGGTGGGGTGGGGGTGCAGAGGCTTGGAGAAAGGTACGACTGGATCAAACAACCAACACATCTGTGCCTGTGCTGTAGACGCGGGTGCATGTGCAAAACTGTGCAGACAGTGGGGAAATGAGCGCGGGGCGCAGTTGTTGCCAACCCCTTTCGACACAGCGTCGATAAGGGCAGAAATCTCTCGCTACGATCTTCAAGCGCTTAATAGCAGAAGCGATGAAGAGCAAAGGAGGGAGCGGAGAACAGAGAGATTTCGAGATTAGATGCAGATGAGAGGAAGGAGTGAGGATAGAGAGAGGCTGCAGGAAGACCTACTTTGCCAGAATAAACTCTTAAGATGCTCAATGATTGTAGTTTGCATAATTCTTTTTTGTTTTATGGCAACACTGCAATGGCCTAATTCATTTCAAATTAGTATTGCAGTGCATGGTGTCTCATAGGCTTTGGGTTTGCAGAAAATACATCATCACCTGTCTCTCCCTGCTCCTCAGGGTATATCTGAGGAGTGGTAGGTCCATTTAGGTATTGCTCTTGTAATTTGATCAAACTTTAAGTAAACTCCTGTAGTCTGTCCTCAGAGCTTGGTGGACAGTAATTCAGATCCCAAATCCCAAACTGGGAAAAAAAGCAGACTTCTCCCTTGCTTCTTGGTGCAAAGACCATGCTGTATAAATGTAACTGTTGACATTCCAAAATGTGAATGCAGATACGTGCTAATTTTCCCAATGTGAATGCTGTACCATTTTAAGCATGCTCCAAAAGTTGCAGTAAAATGATACCTAATTAGCATTATGACACCTTAAAAACTAAGCATTAAAGGAGATTACCCTTCATGTTCTAGGTATTTATCCAGAAGCAGAGATGGCAGAGGCCTGTATGCAGACCTAAACATACTTAGCATTAATTGCGTATGAACTGAATCTGATTCTTGCCATTTGATTGGATTGCATAGGAAAGACTTGGGATTGATTTTAACTGGACGAAACTTCCGTCTCTTTCATTTTTGGACAGCTGTTTATCTAGTAAATGGCTTTCATATGACATTTAATGTGAATTCATGCTATATAAGTGTACTTATACTATGTGTGCATGTTTAATATGTGTCAATCGTTTTTTTTTTTTCGCCCGCTCATGGTGTTTCTGGACAAATATATTTAGCAGTGCCATAAACAGGCCACTATAGGGACCCGCCAGTTACAGGACTAACTTCTGGCTCCTACATCACCATCACCCATAAAAGCATAGTATGTATTTCTAAAGAGAAATTAAAAAAAAGAAAGGGAAAAAATAAATCTTATTTATTTGCAGTTTTCTTGTCTTCCATATCTATTAAGAACCATCCTGAAACTCTGTTATCCCTTCTTACCTTAGTGAGCATCCCAAAGATTGTAAACATCCCTGATCTGGCCAAAACCTTCTGGTTTCTTGAGGGAATGCATTTTGATTGTTTTACCATTACTGTACATGGGTTTAGGGCAAAAAATCCAAAGGCAGACAACAGCATGATACAAAACTGCAAACAAAACCACTACACAATAACGGGTTAAGGTAAATGTCTAAGATGAGAAACAGCAATGAAAATAACCAATTCATTCATTCTAGATCTAGCCTATTATCAAGTGAGGTCAGAATGAAGCAAAAGGTTTGAAATTAAAAATTTCTTATTAGAAAAATATTAGCTTTTTAAACTAGTCAGTCAAGGTGCATTTACAAACCAAATTATCTATGTAAGTTTCTAGATAAAAGATACTAAGGGTGAAGAGGCTCCAAGTTTTACCTACTTCTTAGCTTCGAAAAGTAAAACATCAAAGATTAAAAAATATTAGAGCCCTAATCAGTCAGAAACGTCTGTGTAGAAAAGCAAGTATTTGCTGTCCTTAGAATTGCATAGAGTCTCTAAATGATGTGATAACCTAATCTGCAGAGCTGGGCTGATACGTTTGATTGTAAAAGATGTGGTAGGAGAGGGCATTGGTTTCCTTTGGAGATGCAAAAGATATGTAAAAGAAAACTAACACTAGTTATTTTTTTTTTTTTTGTCACAATTCCAACCATTGTCCCTTTTTTTGTGATTAGAGTTTGCCAAACTTAGAGATATAGTTGTGGATAGTTTACTTATCAATTTATTTCGTGATTATTTTTCTTGAATCTGATTTGGTTTTGAATCTTGTGTTACACTTGGCAACCATTAGACTTTAGTAAACTATTTTTTTTTAGTACATCCTTCCCTGACGATAAGAGGATCCAGCAGTGACAGCTTTACCCCCCGCATTACATGCAACATTAGGAGGTTCGACATTTGTCAACATGTTGTCAACGGTGCTCCACGTAGCCTATCCTAAAGCAAACAAAGTGTCTTAAAAACAGTTCTCAGCCCTTGCTCTGATCCAACAGAGAACAGTTCACCCCACCCAATATAAAAACATTAGAATCTATTGTTTAATAATCAAAACTAGAATTGTGATTAAAATGTATTCTACACATATTTATGTTGTTGCCTGATAATAAAGCAAACTCTCATGGTTTTGAGAGGTCATCCCTGTTTTGATGGGACCCTTCATTTCATTGCCGAATGGTTCTCTTTTCCCTCTGAGGAAAACTCCCCCCCTGCTGCTCATCATACCTGCCAACTTGTTCATTCACCAGTGAACGGAAAAAGGAACAAACCCCTCTTTAGTGCAATGTCAAACACTTCATATCACACCTGTGCAAATTCTCCGTTATCCGGGTCATTGCAACAGCGAACAGGCTTAAATTGGAGACCACCGGACTTAGAAGCCAGTTCGTTGTAAATGTATGGTTACTTTAAACCTGAAGAATGCCTGAAAATGTCGGTCTACTTTTCAACAAGCTGCCATCTACCCCTTCCCATCTGACTGCTAAGGCAGGTAAAATCCACTGATTGATGCGTTGTGCGATACAAACACATTTCTGTGTCAACAAACACGCTATCATGTCAGCGCCCCTGAGGGAATGGTGTTTAAATCCGTGTGTGTCTCATGCAAAAGCATGAGTGTCAGCAGATGGTAATAATATTCTAAATAAAATCCTCAACTGTAACTGCTACACATGTTAAATGATTGATAGAAATTAGTGCCTAAGGAAATAGTTTAAATATAGAGTTTAAAGAAAAACAAGAAAATTTCATTATAATAAAATACATGTTTTCTTTAGTGAAAAAGTGAATATTCATCACACAATGATAGAAAATTAATTGGTACCTTAGTCTGGTGCACAAAGCAAACTGCTCGGTGTCTGTTGGTATGGAAGCCCTAGGAGAACTTGGGTTTACATGCAAGTCATATTTCATTGGACATTTTTCATAAGTAGAGCAAGAAATGGACCTCCAAACAAAACTGTGGCAGCACTGATAGAACCTTTGGACCAACCATAGCACATGTTGTTTGCACATCAGAATTACACTGAGGTTATAACTATTTTGCCTGTTAAACACAGAACAGATGTGTCATACCCCTTACTGAAGAGAATTGTTTTCATCCTTATTCTATCACCGGTTTAAGCTACCTTGGAAATCAACCAGTTTTGTCAGTTTAATGATGAAATTTATCTGTTTGTCAATTTAAAACAAAACCAAAAAAAAAAAGAATGATTTCACACATTTGTCCAAAAATCATTGTTTTACAACACAAAAACAAATACAAAGCAACATTATCTAGACATCTAATTTTACACAATAATACATGAGTGACAAAACACTTACAATGAAACAATGGTATCAAACTGAAACAAGTTTTTTGTGTAAATGGTTTATACAGTGTAGGAAATAATGGAAAAATATGGCAATTGATTGAAGCACTTGGAGAACAAGAGAAAGTTTCTGCCTGGACAAGTATTCCATTCAGACATGAAAAACGTGCAGGAAACCTGTGATGCAGATGAACAATGAATGGCGCTCTGGCATGCAAACACATGATGCAGCCTGATCAATCAGTGCACGCCACAGGCCAGTAAAAGAAAAGCACAGCATCTCTCGCTGCAGCAGCGATTTTGAAAAAAAAGGAATATAGAAAGAGTTGGTTAGGCTTAGAAGACCCAAGACAGCACTCAGAAAGAGAAGTAAGTCGCTGCTCAAGGATGAAACGCATGAAGTGAGTAAGGAGATTAAAGACAAAAGCAAATGTCAACAGAACAGGAGCATTTCAACAAAATTAATTCATGCTTTCATCGTTCTGTAACATAAGGCGTCGGTCTTGTTCCCTTAGAATTTCAAAATGAATATTGAGGAAGGTGCTTTGGTTTACAGTCCACATTACCTTTCTATTCTACCTCATCTAGAGTTTTAATATTTATAGTGATTTCCTAAAAGGACTCATACCCACTAAACTTTTCCATTTTTGACAAAGTACCAACTTTGATATATTTGCTGAGACTTTATATGATAAACCAACAGAGTAGTGCATGTGAAAATGTGAAAAGATGATACAGGACCTGAGATTTTTCACGCATAAAAATCCGAAAATGCCGTGTATTTGTTTACCCCCACCCCCAGAGTGAAGAGTACAGAACTAAACTATTTAACATTTTCCTTTAAGATAACAATTATGCATCAGTTTGCATTGCTCTGTAAGCTAAAGTCCCAATAAAATACAGTTTGAGGTTGTCATGTGATAGAATATGAAAAAAAGTTGAAGCGGCGCAAATACTTTAGCGAGCACCGTTACTTTGTATGATTGTTTATTGCACTCCTTGGTGCGTAGGTGCTGCAAATCCCTGACTGAGAAATCCAGACAATGGGGTTATATAGAACAAATAAAAGAGTGGAAATAATGCTCAAATTCTAAGCTAACAGCTCTATTTCCTCTGTTGCACATATTCATCTAAATCGATTTCCCTTTGAGAAGTGAGGGGCCATTTCTCATCCTCAAGACAGCCGAATCCAGCTATCGGAAAAGATACTCGCATCCAACGCGGAAACACACTCTCACACACACTTAAGTGTTCCTGTGTTTACAGGCCCGTATTTACACGAACCCTATACTTGAAGGACACAAAGTAAAAAGAGCTAACAAGTAAAGTGCTACCATGGGATTCTCACTGCGGACAGTGTTACTGATGTAATAGGGGTCCTGACAACACCCCTGTGATGCTATTATCGCACTCTTCTCCCTCCACAACCAATTACAGAGACACAAAAATAAATTATGTTGGTACCGAAAACATTGATACAGCAGGTGCACATAAATAAAAATGCACAGTTTAAATGTACAGAGTAGTAAGACTGTGGCAGATCAGTAAGCCACTTTAGTGTATTGGGTTGAAAATAGGGAAATTGCTGTAATTTAAACGAAAGAGAAAAAAAATCTCCCTGACGCAATTGGACAAAGTCATAGATGCTTCTATAGAAATGTTACCCTATCTTTCTCTCTTGTTGCCTGATTTGTGATTTGGCACCAGTGAGCTGCAGCAAACATCACAGAGCATGCTTTTGCGTGTGTTTGTGTGCAAGTGTGTGTGTGTGTGTGGAATTAGACCCCCTGAGGGAAGACAACAGGGACGGATGAATAATGTCCTTTGATCACAGTAACACCACACACCCACAACTCTACTCCATTAAAGCTGGCAGTTACATCAGGTGTGCGGCGCTAACGGATAAAAGAGCGACAAGATTTTATAATAATGAAAAACTTTTCAACCAAAGTCAGCACCTTTCCAACCTGTAA